>NW_015547688.1:825590-852302 GCF_001515605.1 Sinocyclocheilus anshuiensis
AAAAACAAAAAAAAAAAGGCCATTTTCTGCCAGGACATTATGCATTACCCATTAATTTTACTGATATTCTGTTAACCCTAAAACACAACAATTTAAAATCAGAAAAAAAGATACAGGTCAAACGCCTGTAATAGTAATTCAGAACATTGTTCCATATAAATATATATATGCATTTAGAAAGCAGACGAGGGAAATTTATTTCATGCAGACTTGATCATTAAAAGCATGTTCATTATCATCATTTGTGGAAAATTAAAATATATTGAATAAGGTGCACAGTAAAAATCTCTGGTGAGAGCAAAATATAAATGGAGAAGTGAAAATGCTAAAAATATGCACTGTTCTCATAACCAACGCATCCAAAAACTACCGTTTAATCTAACTAAAAGTGTGACTTTACGGGGGGGTGGGATACTTAGTAAGAGGAAGTGATAACCATTATCAAACATGTTTATTAAATCGCGGAATATAATTAGCGGACACTTAAAATCTATAATAAATAAAGTTAAAAAAAAACTATGCATGAATGGAAAAGCGTGAAGGCTTACACATGCAAATTACATTCAGGGCTTCTATCGTTAGCACAATCAAAGCAGTTTACTATAACGAATCCTGTCAGATGCGCATTTTCTGCGCGATGCCGCACACCAGCATCCCTCACTGCGCACTTCAACCGCTTGAATGAGCCAAATCACGCTTTGTTGCGATTAACTGCTCGCGTAAAAACTACATGCACAGAATTGTTTACTCTGCATGCATTTACCGGATTATAATGCATGCACGCTGTAGTTTGTCGCGTCGCGTGCGGTGTGAATAAACTGTTAGCCTAGCATAGCTGGCTAGCTAACAAGAGCCGCAAATAAAAACACCGCAAACTACAGTAAATGCTCAGAAATTAACTCGGTTTTTTACGTCACACATACCTTTTCAGTGAAGACGAGTACTGTACTCTAGACCAAGAACCGTTTAATTGGGAATTCAAGGCAAACTCCAAGCAAAAAATCTATCGAAGTTTCCCTCCTGGAAAAAAGAAAACAGACATTTACCCAAGATAATTAGGACCCCTGAGCACACACGCAGATGCCTGTGTGCAACTTTCAGCAATATCCATATGTCCCGAGTCAAACTGAATGGATTGTTCCCTTTAATTACAAGCGAATGAGTTGCAAGCTATTATCTATAAACACGAGCTGATGATTATCACCTGAACGTCCAATTCAAAGCAATAACAAAACTTGCTTAGCAAAACTAATAACAAATAACGGATAATTGACTAATAAAACAATTCAACTGATTAAAACATAATCATTAATATTATGTGATTAGTGCAATAACAATACGTTTCAACTTCCTTACTGCATGTTTTACAAACTGAGTTAGAGAAACCCACTGATTTAGGACAATAAAACATTTTGGTCAGGCATTTCTTAGACACCTATAGGATCTCTTAGCTCTCAAGCGCGGATGTATTCTTGTTGTAAATATGACTGAGGAGATAAATATTAGAGTCTAATATTTAAAACATAATCTAATTGTTGACAATGTTTTGCTTAATTCAGTATTGTATATTACAGCACTGACACCACAATATAAAACGTCACACATTATCACTGCTTTTTCATTTATATTTATTCAACTTTTTTTTTGTTTAATTCATGCCAAGCCATGATTTATCTGTTTTTTATCCCCCCAAAAAATTATGTATATTATTGTATTATTGTATTGTATATTACAAATGTCAAATCATCAGGCCCTTGAGGACAACACCTACATAACAGGAAATACCCTTAATTGGCCTCACATGGGGCGGAGCATCTGCAAATAGGCTCTTGTTTTAACCACAACCACATCCTTCATATCATATTTTCGTCACAAGCACTCTGACTGTGCATGCTGATCAGTAGATTGGCATGGTGTAAATGTCAAGACTTGTGCAATGTACAACCGGTGTTTGATTGAGAACAACAGAATTGCATATTTTCATTCAAATTTTAGATTTTTGTAAACCGATTCAATGGGAATAATATCAAGGTAAGTTTTAAAATCCCTCTACTTCTTTTATAGGCACTTTCACTCGTCTTTTTGAACTCGACAATATCTTCTTGTTTAATACAAATATGTTGATTATAGACTAAACTATATATGATGATTAAGAGGAAAAATATCTTAATACATCACTGTCAAGGTGTTGTACATTTTATATGTATAAAAAAAGTGTGTGTGTGTGTGTGTGTTATGTTTTTATTTTCTTACATTTGTTAGAATTTAAATGACAACAAATTAATTTATACACATTAATACATAACAGCAGTACAAAAACATTTACTTTCATTTCAGTTTGCATGTGGACTCTGTACAATGCATTTGAGCAGGGCTGACCGCAGATTTTTTCCCTGTTCCTCCATGATGGCTCTATGGCAAGCCATAGCCTTGCTTGTAATTTGTGGACTTATTGAGTGCAGTAAGTGTACATTTATTGCATTGTATCCATCCCTCTACATCAAACTTCTTATAAAACAAGTGCAGACGTAGCATTTAAACACGACACCCTCAAAAGGTGCCATGTAGCTGCAGCAGTAAAAGCGATTTAGCTGGTGTCCTTTGACCTATTCAGGTGTTGCTTTGAGAAGAAATGCTACCGTTTCTGTAGCTCGATTGACCGCATTTCCTCTCACATCACTGTTTGCAGATGACGGCGTGTGCAGCGTGACATGCACCACAGACTTTATCTCCATGCTCAACTGCTCCAATTCTGACTCGGCAGGATCAGCTTCGTGTCACGTTGTGGCAGATTGCAGGTACAGATCTAGCACATAGTGCTTAGGTCCTAAAGTGACTCATTTGGCTGAAACCTTGTCTAGCCTGCTCATTGCTTATTACCATTGAGCAACATGTTGTTTAATTGGCACATTTTCATGTTTTTCAGGGATGAAATTGTGCCTGTGAATGGGAGCTGCACTATCAAAGCACCACAATCCTGGTGCACAATGGAGCCAGAGGATATGGATATGATAATGTCCTTTGATACTAACTGCTCTGTCATAGTAACACAAATGGCCAAACAAGGCAATATGGAGACCCCAACAAAGAGTCACTCTGAAAATATTGTTTTATACAAATCTGGTATGTCCCGATATCTACTTGGTGTAAACGTCATATCCACCTATTTTTTACGTAAGAGCGTGGGTGGGCTTTTGTAACTTGAAGTCTTCCGGTGTCGTTCGCTTCAGATTATTTTTATGCTGCTGTATGTAGCAAACTACTAATTCCTATCAAACTATTTTACCGTATTGTCATTATAAATGCACTGCAGGGAGTGTTACAGTTTACTACACTTTGCTATTCTTATAGTGGTTAATGAATCATAAGTCTTGTATGTTCACAAAAAATAGCTCACTTCTGCTTTGCATAATAAGGTGGATACAGTGAGATCCGAATGTTCAAGAACACCAATGCTTAAAAAAGATTTTATCGTTTTAATATAATGATTGTCAAAATCTCATAGTATTTTGTTTATCCTCTTTTGCTCAGTTAGTGCCAAACCTGATGATCATGTTCTCCAGCATGATCTGGTCCGAAGAGCATCTTGAGCTTTAATGAACAACCTTTTTAAAATCCTAAAACATTCTGGTTGAAATGAGATCTTGGTACACGATTTTTAATGCGATTTCAGGCTTTTTGGACCCCACTGTATTTCAGTAGTCTTGGTTACTTGTGTACAGTGCACTAACATTGGTTTTCTTTTCGTTTCATAGTTAAACCAAAACAACCTTTCAACCTAACCATTACAAAAATTGATGGGGATTTTAACCTCACTTGGGATGTGGCTTATACAGAACACTTTCTGTATAAAAAATTATACTACAGAGTACGATTGCAAACTACAAGTGACCCAGATAAGGTAAAACTAATTTCTCTCTCTCTCTCTCTCTCTCTCTCTCTCTCTCTCTCTCTCTCTCTCTCTCTCTCTCTCTCTCTCTCTCTCTCTCTCTCTCTCTCTCTCTCTCTCTCTCTCTCTCTCTCTCTCTCTCTCTCTCTCTCTCTCTCTCTCTCTCTCTCTCTCTCTCTCTATTATTATTATTATTATTATATATATATGTTTGTTTTTTTTCTGAATACCATGTGATGCTTCCTCAGATGGCACAAATTTACACCCTGCAGCAGAACCAACGATCAATGGTTATCCTCAGTGAAAAACTCCTGCCAGGAAGGCAGTATGTGGCAGAAGTTCAGGTTGCAGTGCATCCTTCAACCTTTACATCCATGTGGAGTGAATGGAGTAACAGTGTTGAATGGACATCTGACTCTCCACAGTCAGAACAGTACTATTTCCTGCTGTTGGCACTTCCTGTTGTGATGGTGGTGCTGCTTGTGTACAGTGGGAAATTGTGAGTATCAATCTTACTTTTATTTGTCCAATATTTCACTCTGTTTCAGTTCAGATATGCATTAGTCTGAAATAAATGACCTTTCTCAGTGCAAACTGTTTACTTGACAAAGACAAAATTGAAATCAAGAAGTTTGGCTCCTTATAAAGGCCATGAGGCACATTTAGGGAATTGTACAAATTGTAGAGAAGTCACTTTTTGGATTATGGAGAAGTGAAGCAAACTCAAACCTCTTTTGTTATGACTGTTAGTCAATTTATGAGTCACTTTATTATCTGTAAGTCATATGCCTGTGAAGCCTGTATTAACCTTTAAAACTATCTAGATCAGTTCACTCATTCCTAAAAATCTGAAAGATAATGTACTGAGAAGTTTGCCTAATATCCTACAAAGTGGCGGGCTGAATAAAAGACTATAGACGAGTATGATCTTAAATTTCGATAGCGCCTCCTCTAAATGAGATTTCCAGTAATCGATATGACGGCGCTTACCGTATGTGAATAGTCCTTTCTCACCTCCCACGTTCACGAAAACCACAACAGCAGCAGATATGTTTTTGCAGACAGTCTATTTTCATGTAGGTCAAAAACTGGAGGAAGTCAGATGCACAAGCTCTGCAAGTGCATAAAGCTCGACATTTCTCATGACAGCCACTGTTTCCATTTCTCTTTCAGCACATAATCAGCATGTGTTTGTAGCAGAATTTGGATTTGCCTCATTTTTGAAGTGTGCATAACTGATTCTGCTACTTTCACATTTTAATGTTGTATGAAGCTGCTTCGAAACCGTATCTATTGTATAAAGCGCTCTGAAAAATAAAGCTGACTTTACTTTGTGTCCTACAATAGCAGCCTGTTAATGCATCCACCAAACTACACTTCAGTCCTATAACACTTTCTCTTTGCATCTACAGAGGGGGCATCAAAAAGCTGTCCTTATGGCAACACATCCCAAGCCCTCATGAGTACTTCACACCACTCTACCATACATATCAAGGAGACTTTAAGGTATGCTTTCTTTTGACTTTGTGTATAAATCTCTGGTGCACAAGCAGAAGTCTCTGTGTGCGTGTGTGAGCACGATAACATGTCTTGTCAGGGGACTTTCAGAAGAGCGACATGCTTAACCTCACTTGCAACAGGGGAATGTGACATTTTTCAAATGAGTCAGTCTGTAGGGGCTTCAAAGGAACAGGAGGGCTCACTTAACATTTGGTTGAGATTGCGTTAAACGTGAAAACTGAAAGTAGCAGTTTTCCCCTCTAATGGAAAGTACTATGAGTTCAAACCCAAACTCTGATAAGGTGGGTAGTTATAAATGGTTGTTTTTAACTAAAGGGGAATTTAGTAAATATTCCGCTGGGTAGGATAGTGTGAGTTGAAAATACTACCCTTTATCTCAGGCTTGGCACAACAAAAATAAAAAGGTTTGAGAGCTAATTCTTGAGTTATTTTTGTCCCTCAGAGGACTTTAAGATATTAATAGTAACCGCATTTCTGAGGATTTCTATAAAACCTAAGAAATGTTATGAAATGTGGCAGTGTCGTGAACTTGCAAGACTTGTGACACCAGCTTTGTTTCTGTAAACTGTTACAGAGGAACTGTGGCAGTTGTATGATTTTGAAAAAATTTTTTTTTGGTTTAAATTTTTTTTCACATGCAAGTGAACACGTATTCCAGTAGGGGTCCGTAACACGCTGCATTAACAACAGCGACAGCTGTGTGACATCAAATGGAAAGTTTAAAACCTTAAACCTCATCTTAACTTTTTTTTTTATATATATAATAATAATTCCAAAAGGATGTACTTAAAATAGAATAATTTTACATACTGTGTCAAAACCGTAGAGGTGTTAGTGGGATAAGTGTTTTGATCTGCTCCATGTTTGCTGTAAATTGTTCCATGACACCGCTGTAGTTTTCCAACCCCTCTTATTCTAAAATAGATTTCTGAGAATATGCTACAAAATTAATGATTGAAATAATTGAACATTTGCTTTTTACCTTATGTTATTTATATTTTGTGTAGTTGTACTGTTTAGTGTAGAAAATTAGTTTTCATTCTGTGTGGACCAAACACTCGACAAATGTTGCTTTGTGATTCTTGACTTCATGTGTTGAGGAGCATTTACTAGCCATTCATACGGATGTAAAAGCATTTAATTAATGATTTTTTTTTTTTTATTATATTAACACATTTTTAAGTCCGGAAATGATGGTTAAGTTGATTACGGATGTCATTTGCGTTATCTGCAAGTAGGCGTCGTTTGTGAAGAAGTGGTTTGATTTTAATCAGACAGTGTTTTAGGAAGTTCATTTGGTTTAGAATTTCATACAGCTTTAAGATATATAGTTTATATATGTAAAGTCTTAAATTAATGTTTTTAGTCAGCAGGGATGCATTAGATTGATCAAAAGTGACATTATTGGCATTTATAATTTTATAGAAGGTTTGTGTCAAATAAATGTTTTTGAATTTATTATTATTATTATTATTATTCATCATCATCATCAAAGAGTCGATCAAGGTTTACCACAAAAATATTAAGCAGCACAAATAATTTCAATATCAGTAGCCTAATAGTAGTACTACTACTACTACTAAGAAGGAGAAATGTTTCTCAAGCAGCAAATCATCATATTAGAATGATTTCTGAAGGATCATGTGACACTGAAGAGTGGAGTAATGATGCTGAAAATTCAGCTTTGAAATCACGGGAACAAATGACATTTTATAATATGTTCAAATAGAAAACAGTTCTTGTAAATTGTAATAATATCTTGCAATATTACAGTTTTTACTGTACAAACTGTATAAATGCAGCCTTGGTGAGCATAAGAGACTTCTTTCAAAAACATTAAAAAGTCTTGCTGATTCCAAACTTTTGAATGAGAGTGTATATATTTCACATCACCAGTAAACTTCTAGATGAAAATGTTTTTAAGAATTAAAATTTGTTTATATTTTTGAGAGGGGCATACAGAAATGTATTTTTATGACAAAATGAAAAAGGATCTTCTTGTGTTTAATTTCAGAGATGGGTCGGACCAGTCCTGACCTTCAACAGCTTTGATGTCCTTGAGAAGAGCACCACTCTGCAGGTGCTTTGTGAGAAGCAGCAGAATGAAAGCTCAGAGGAACCTGCTAACAGGACTGGCGAGCGGGACTTTGGTCCGGCGGGTCAAAACTCATCTAAACTCTACTTCCTTGGCAGCAACAGTCAAGGCCTCGCACACTCCGGCGGCCACATATCGATGGACACCGTTACAGTATCCGGTCAGGAGGGCGTCATGGCCGACTGGTCCGGTGACAGCCACAGACGCAGCCTAGAGGACTTCCTCAACGGCAAAGACGCCAGTCAGAGAGCGGCCGAGATGGATGCCAGGCAGCCTCTTGTACCAGACGGCAGGAGGAGTTTACAGGGTTCAGACTGTGATGACTGGCATCTACAGGAGCACGACCTGGAGAACATCGAGCAGGTCTCGCTGGACTCTTACAGTTCTAATGAGCAGTCCGATGACGGCTACCCACAAATGGGTTTGGATTTGGACACCATAGACAGTGGCTTTCTGGAGTCAGACTGTTCCAGCCCCTCTGCGTTTGATGGGAACGAGCAGATCGAAACTTCATCGCTGGATGGCGTGGGACGCTCCCATTCAAATTATGTCAAACAGTGGGTGGCTTTTACATCAGTTCAAGTTGATGCCCACCACAGCAATGGAAAGTAGCTGTTCATGGGAGTTTCTATTGCTACAACAAACTAAATCACAGCTGAATAATAGACAATAGAAAGTGAAAGCATCTACAAATTGTTTGAAGACTTCACTGGTTGGACCTAACTTGCTCACAATGTGTTTGTGAGCTGTTTTTTATTACACTGAACTGTATTTGTGGCATAAATGGACTCCTTAGACATCAGCTGTGTGATCACAGGACATTGGTCTACATTAAAACTGCAGGACAGTATGTGTGGCTGCATCTCAATTTGCATACTATCATTCCTTTAGGTCTATAGACTTTAGTCAAGGTAGCGCCGTATTTAATATGACAGGATTGGAAAAGAGGCTGTGAGAGAATGAAGTACAGTGCGTTCAAAGGATTGTAGTGCTTTGACAATATACCAATTGTTCAGCTGACGAAAAAAAATTTAGTTGACAAATTTTATAAAACAGCTGTGAATTGTGAAAAAGACCTGACCTATGACCTTTATACAGTGTGTGACGTTGTAAAGTCTGTAAGCCTGTCCTTTACAGCCTTGTTTTAATCCATGTTAAATTCAATATGGTGTCTAACCTGATTAAGTTCTGTAGTCAGAGGTTGTGCTACTAATAATAATTATTTGTCACTCTAATGGACTGGGTTGTACTTTTTCTGTCATACTCTATTTTTATATTTCAGTAAAATATTGTAACACTATCTTAATGTGACTTTTTCACAAGAACTTCAGAATCCCATGAATTGCTCTCTTCAAATCCTACTTTTGAAATCCTACTACATTTTAAAACGCAAGTTCATTTTTGACAAAGTAAAAGGAAGAAAAAAAACCCAAAAACTCTTGCAAGACTTGTGGCACCAGCTTTGTTTCTGTAAACTGTTACAGAGGAACTGTGGCAGTTGTATGATTTTTAAAAAATTTTTTTTTGGTTTAAATTTTTTTTCACATGCAAGTGAACACGTATTCCAGTAGGGGTCCGTAACACGCTGCATTAACAACAGCGACAGCTGTGTGACATCAAATGGAAAGTTTAAAACCTTAAACCTCATCTTAACTTTTTTTTTTATATATATAATAATAATTCCAAAAGGATGTACTTAAAATAGAATAATTTTACATACTGTGTCAAAACCGTAGAGGTGTTAGTGGGATAAGTGTTTTGATCTGCTCCATGTTTGCTGTAAATTGTTCCATGACACCGCTGTAGTTTTCCAACCCCTCTTATTCTAAAATAGATTTCTGAGAATATGCTACAAAATTAATGATTGAAATAATTGAACATTTGCTTTTTACCTTATGTTATTTATATTTTGTGTAGTTGTACTGTTTAGTGTAGAAAATTAGTTTTCATTCTGTGTGGACCAAACACTCGACAAATGTTGCTTTGTGATTCTTGACTTCATGTGTTGAGGAGCATTTACTAGCCATTCATACGGATGTAAAAGCATTTAATTAATGATTTTTTTTTTTTTATTATATTAACACATTTTTAAGTCCGGAAATGATGGTTAAGTTGATTACGGATGTCATTTGCGTTATCTGCAAGTAGGCGTCGTTTGTGAAGAAGTGGTTTGATTTTAATCAGACAGTGTTTTAGGAAGTTCATTTGGTTTAGAATTTCATACAGCTTTAAGATATATAGTTTATATATGTAAAGTCTTAAATTAATGTTTTTAGTCAGCAGGGATGCATTAGATTGATCAAAAGTGACATTATTGGCATTTATAATTTTATAGAAGGTTTGTGTCAAATAAATGTTTTTGAATTTATTATTATTATTATTATTATTCATCATCATCATCAAAGAGTCGATCAAGGTTTACCACAAAAATATTAAGCAGCACAAATAATTTCAATATCAGTAGCCTAATAGTAGTACTACTACTACTACTAAGAAGGAGAAATGTTTCTCAAGCAGCAAATCATCATATTAGAATGATTTCTGAAGGATCATGTGACACTGAAGAGTGGAGTAATGATGCTGAAAATTCAGCTTTGAAATCACGGGAACAAATGACATTTTATAATATGTTCAAATAGAAAACAGTTCTTGTAAATTGTAATAATATCTTGCAATATTACAGTTTTTACTGTACAAACTGTATAAATGCAGCCTTGGTGAGCATAAGAGACTTCTTTCAAAAACATTAAAAAGTCTTGCTGATTCCAAACTTTTGAATGAGAGTGTATATATTTCACATCACCAGTAAACTTCTAGATGAAAATGTTTTTAAGAATTAAAATTTGTTTATATTTTTGAGAGGGGCATACAGAAATGTATTTTTATGACAAAATGAAAAAGGATCTTCTTGTGTTTAATTTCAGAGATGGGTCGGACCAGTCCTGACCTTCAACAGCTTTGATGTCCTTGAGAAGAGCACCACTCTGCAGGTGCTTTGTGAGAAGCAGCAGAATGAAAGCTCAGAGGAACCTGCTAACAGGACTGGCGAGCGGGACTTTGGTCCGGCGGGTCAAAACTCATCTAAACTCTACTTCCTTGGCAGCAACAGTCAAGGCCTCGCACACTCCGGCGGCCACATATCGATGGACACCGTTACAGTATCCGGTCAGGAGGGCGTCATGGCCGACTGGTCCGGTGACAGCCACAGACGCAGCCTAGAGGACTTCCTCAACGGCAAAGACGCCAGTCAGAGAGCGGCCGAGATGGATGCCAGGCAGCCTCTTGTACCAGACGGCAGGAGGAGTTTACAGGGTTCAGACTTTGATGACTGGCATCTACAGGAGCACGACCTGGAGAACATCGAGCAGGTCTCGCTGGACTCTTACAGTTCTAATGAGCAGTCCGATGACGGCTACCCACAAATGGGTTTGGATTTGGACACCATAGACAGTGGCTTTCTGGAGTCAGACTGTTCCAGCCCCTCTGCGTTTGATGGGAACGAGCAGATCGAAACTTCATCGCTGGATGGCGTGGGACGCTCCCATTCAAATTATGTCAAACAGTGGGTGGCTTTTACATCAGTTCAAGTTGATGCCCACCACAGCAATGGAAAGTAGCTGTTCATGGGAGTTTCTATTGCTACAACAAACTAAATCACAGCTGAATAATAGACAATAGAAAGTGAAAGCATCTACAAATTGTTTGAAGACTTCACTGGTTGGACCTAACTTGCTCACAATGTGTTTGTGAGCTGTTTTTTATTACACTGAACTGTATTTGTGGCATAAATGGACTCCTTAGACATCAGCTGTGTGATCACAGGACATTGGTCTACATTAAAACTGCAGGACAGTATGTGTGGCTGCATCTCAATTTGCATACTATCATTCCTTTAGGTCTATAGACTTTAGTCAAGGTAGCGCCATATTTAATATGACAGGATTGGAAAAGAGGCTGTGAGAGAATGAAGTACAGTGCGTTCAAAGGATTGTAGTGCTTTGACAATATACCAATTGTTCAGCTGACGAAAAAAAATTTAGTTGACAAATTTTATAAAACAGCTGTGAATTGTGAAAAAGACCTGACCTATGACCTTTATACAGTGTGTGACGTTGTAAAGTCTGTAAGCCTGTCCTTTACAGCCTTGTTTTAATCCATGTTAAATTCAATATGGTGTCTAACCTGATTAAGTTCTGTAGTCAGAGGTTGTGCTACTAATAATAATTATTTGTCACTCTAATGGACTGGGTTGTACTTTTTCTGTCATACTCTATTTTTATATTTCAGTAAAATATTGTAACACTATCTTAATGTGACTTTTTCACAAGAACTTCAGAATCCCATGAATTGCTCTCTTCAAATCCTACTTTTGAAATCCTACTACATTTTAAAACGCAAGTTCATTTTTGACAAAGTAAAAGGAAGAAAAAAAACCCAAAAACTATGTAGTAATGGTGAGAAAGTTTAAGATAAAAAATATATAGGCCCTAATTACATTTGCAGATGTATTACAACTGAGATAAGAGGTCACAAGAAATAAAGTCACAATTACAAGAAATAACATCTCCGATTTAAAACCAATGCATAAAAAGATAATTGTGACTTTATAGCTTAAAATCGCAACCAATTAAGTCGTAGTTGATTTCTAAATAATTAATTTTTACTCTGAGGCAGGATTCCTTAATTAGTGTCCTTTAAGGCCCGTTCACACCAAAAATGATAACTGCAAAGTTCTAAAAATCATTCTAAATTTAAGCGAATTCACACCACAACTATAACAATATAGAGGTACGATTCCACTTTCAGGATGATATTTTCCATCTGATGAACAATAATAGTTGACAGAACTACAGCATGCTTCTATAATAAGCAGAACTTTATTGTGCGTTGGTGTGGATGCTAATATAGTTAGCATTCTTGGTGTGAATGATGGAAAGCATTTTGAATTATTATGCATTTACAATTTTGCCAAATTAACCACACAACCTCTGCATTTAGTATGCAAGGGTAGAATTAGTGCATGCCAAATCATAGTCCATTGAAAAAGACATGCCAAAAGTGCAGGGGTTTTTACTATGTCAGGTGACCTGTTCAAAAAAAGATTAATCTGTGCATATTTTTTGATAAGTTAAAGTTCAAGATTCGGTCACTGAAAACCCATACTGATCAACTAATATTCAGAGTATTTACAGATTGTGTAAACATATTTGGAACCTAAGATAAGTAACATATTTAGCTACATGCTAACACAAACAATACATGACTGGGGTCTGTGGTGATTTTATGATGTGGTGTTATGTCTCAATACTGGCATACCATCTTACTGCATACTCAGCTGCAGCTCTGTACTTTCCCAGCAGCAGTTGAAGTACCGGTACATTTATTCAGCATGTGTAACATATTTAGCTACACGCTAACACAAACAATACATGACTGGGGTCTGTGGTGATTTTATGATGTGGTGTTATGTCTAAATACTGGCATACCATCTTACTGCATACTCAGCTGCAGCTCTGTACTTTCCCAGCAGCAGTTGAAGTACCGGTACATTTATTCAGCATGTAGCAAAAGTATGGGATGTGAGGTGCGACCAGTGTTTAGGTACTGATTATCTAATGAGGTAAGACTGAGAATTATGCATTTCGTGACGACTTTTTTGAGCTTGCAGTTCTTCTGTCATTGCACACAATGTTGCAGTTATCAGAGTTTGCTCTGAGCAAGATAAGGCATGTTTCAGACAGATCTACAAAATGCCAGCCACCTGATAATACTACGGGTATTTCTACATATCAGATCATTTTTACAAATCATTAGCGCAGCAGAGAGAATATAGCCTACCATTTTTTGTTTTTTTATTTTGTTTTGGGGATTTTTTTTGTCAAGTGCTTTTTAACGTTTTCATTTTTCCATTAATGCTCAGATTTTCATGAAATTATTCATGCACTTTATTTTAATGATATGATTATTTATTACTAAGGAAGTAGACACTTTGATGGTTGGAGGTGATTACAGATTTTATTTGCAGCTAGAGGGTTTGGAGGGTTTGAAAGCAAACTTACATTTACTTTTTAAGGCCCGTTCACACCAAGAACGATAATGATATTAGCGTCCATACCAGTCAGTGAACGATATCGTCTGTTTATTCTAAGCGCACGCTTGTCTGCCGCTTTAAATTCTCGAGCTTGTTACAGCAGGATGGATTCTGATTGGCTGTCAATGTTTTTATCGTTGATCAGCTGGGAAAAAAATAGTTCTGAAAGTGATTCCAACGATATACTTTATCGTTACAGCTGTGGACTCTGCTATTATTTAACATTGATTAACGATTTTTAGAACTAGGATATATTTATCGTTATTTTTATAGTTATCGTCCTTGGTATGAACGGGCCTTTAGCCTTATTACTGTACAACTATTTTGTTTAAAAGCTATTCAGCCAAGTAAGTATTAACAAGCAACTTTTGCGTATATAAGAAACATCAACTTGTATTCCAACATTTGTGGCCTGATTTTTCAAACTGTACGCAGGAGCACTTTTAAAACGTTTTCTGCAACAGCTAAAAGTGAAAGATGAAAAAGACACTGTGACATACAGTAGAAAGCCACAAATAAAAGTTCACATTTGTAACTTTTAATCTCTTAAATCACTGCGCTAAATGTCAGCTGCAGTCATAGAATCAGTCAGACGTGGGGAAAGTCACATCAAGATGTTTCTGACTGAAAATGGAACAGATGTATTATTAGTATAATTTAGTATAATAAAAAATAACAGAATTATGTTTAGGCCTATTCAAAATGCATTCAGATTCTCCCTTTGATATAATGTATGCGAACTCTTCTGTGCATAGTGTGAGAAAACTTTCTCCTTGCTACAGTTACATTAAACGGATTAAAATCTCCTAAGCGAATGTGTTTACCTGCAAAAGGTAATTTATTGTGAGAGTTTAGTGTGTAATTCCATTCATGAAGTTTGGTGAAGTGAGAACCTTGAGATGCCATCTTCACTAACGAGAGATTTTTCGATATAATTTGAGGTTGACCTCCTACATAAACAGGAACTTCTCTGTATATAAAGCCGTCTTGATGCCCTCACTGCCTCAGACTGCAGCTTTCACTCTATTATGTAATATTTCTCTAATGCTTCAGAATACATTTGGTGAGTTGACGTGTCTTCTTTCAAATTTGAGCGTACATACATACTTGATTTTTAAGCATCTTGGGTGTTTTGACTTTTACTGTTTATTCTCACTAAATGTTCAAAATGTAAATTCAGAGTTTAAATGAATGGAACCTGAGGGGGTTTTATATGGAAGGTTTAAGATGAATCGTTTTTGTATTCCTCATTTGTAGGCTAAGTCACCTTTAATGTCTTCTAAATGAATAAATTGTTACATTTATGCTGAACATTTCATATCTTGTCAGTTGCATGTGCGGAGTTGTGTGAGTTCTGGCCAAGTTGAAGTCTGGAAGAGCGTGTTCTTACAGTTTTGTACAAGAACAATGAGCCCCACTGGGATTTTCTGCATTTTCTTGGCTTTTTCAGTGCAGGTTAAAGCCGCTTCACAGGGTAAAGCATGTTTCTTAAATCTGCAGTTTCAGTCACAATGGATTTCCAAAAACGCATGACCATTTCCCTGTTTCATCTCTGACAAAAGGGCACATCTGTGTGACAGATTACTGGCATACCATCAGCTGCTCTTTAAAACTACCAATCACATCCGCTAGAAACATATCATACTGGCTGGAGGCTCATTCGATCATCAGTAACCAGTAAGCATGCTCCAGTTATTCATTAAAATTAGTAATTCATTCTTTAGTAATTCATTCACTATTTTTATGTTTTTTTTTATGCGAATGAAAGTGTGCACTGCAAGATCTCCCCAAACATGGATTTTCACACACAGGAATTATAGCTGCCAACTTCAAAGAGTACATGAAGATCACATCTGCAATTTCACAGTAGAATTAGGCTTCAGAAGTTTTGATGAATATTCTATGACACTTCATTATTTGGAAAATGGAACTGGGAATTCATCTCTGTTGGATGCTTCTTTTGAGCCAGTAAAAAATAGTGAGTATTTGTATGTAATCAAAGAAAAAAGTGATTTACACAGTTTATATTTCACATACATGAAGCTTCTCTCTTTTCTAAGTTAAACCAAAAACCCCATTTAATCTGACGTTACAATATGCAAATTGGACGTATCATTTCTTTTGGAAGAGTGGATATGAAAATCATACAAGCTCTACCCATCATATACGAATTCACGTACTACAAAGATGGAGATCACACAAGTGTAAGACTGGTTATAGTGATGATTCAATTATGAATGTCCGCCATTCATAGGGCATGTTCTCTGTGAACATCCTCTGTTTCACCCACAACAAAGAAACATATGTGACACCATCTATCTATGTATTTATGTTTTGAAAATTGGATAAAAGTGTCTGCTAAATGACTAAATGTAAATGTAAAATAAATGTGTTCTATGAATGGCTTAACATTGACATTATTGTTTTAAGGAGATCAGTGTTCAACCAGACAAAGAAAGGTTTCAGATTGAGGAAATGAAGCTTGATCTGGACACTATGTACACTGTGATGGTGAAGAGTAAGGTAGATAAAACAAAGGACTACAATGGAACGTGGAGCGACTGGAGCAGCGCTGTGAAATGGAAAACAGCATTCAGAGGTGAATACGGTGGTAGCTACTGCTTTATATTTACACTCTCATTTCTAATATATCTGTTAACGTAAAATCAAAGTTGATCCATCCATGTTTTCTCTGTTGATTCTTTAAGTCTCTGATTTTTGTACAAGATGAGCCCAGTCAAGTCAGCAAGATTGCCATTGGAATGTTTGCAATGGTTGGACTTTTAATTCTGCTTATGTCCATTCCTGCTGCCAGGTAATTGTTTATCATATTCTGCTATTGCACCTCCAACGATTAAATGCAGGAAGATATTACACCACGGATTTCTGTAGATATGTAGACATTTTGAATTGACACACTCTCAAAAATAAAGGTGCTTAAAAGTTTCTTCACAGCGATGCCATAGAATAACCATTTTTGGTTCCACAAAGAGGAAAATAACCTTTTTTTTTAAACCTTTTTACAATCTGAAGAACCTTCTTTCGCTACAAATAACCTTTTGTGAAACAGAAAGGTTCTTCAGATGTTAAAGGTTCTTAATGGAACCATTTAGACAAAAAGTTTTTTTGATGGCATTGTAAAGCACTTTTTTAAGAGTGTAATGCTGATCATTTATTCACTTTTGAAGTATGACTGTAGTTTGCATTTACAGGCATTTGGAAAATGGGTCATTCTGAAAAGCTCAGTGAATTTAAGTGTCGTGCTGTGATAGGATGCCACCTTTGCAATAAGTCAGTTTGTGAAATTTCATCCCTGCTAGGGGGCTTTCATCCCCTAGATATTCCGAGGTCAACAACTGTAAGTGGTATTATTGGAAAGCTAAAGCGTTTAGAAAGCAGCAACTCGGCCACAAGGCAAAGTCACAGAGTGGGGTCAGCAAGAGCTGAGATGCATGGAGGGTAAAAGTCGCCAGCACTCACACACACTGCTGGTTCCACAGATGAAGAGTTACAAACAAACACTGGCATTAATATCAGCACAAAAAGTGTGAGGCGGGAGCTTCATGGAATGAGTTTCTATAGCCGAGCAACTACGCAAGCCTCACATTACCAAGTATGTGTTCTGTGAAGTGATGAATCATGCTTCTCTGTTTATCAGACTGATGGACCAACACGATTTATGTTTCTGCCGGTGGGTGGACAGTTTGCAAGAATGTTTAGCGTCTGTGGTATACAAAGTTCGCTGCGAGACGCTGGCGGAGTGAACGAGCGAGAGCTGTGAGAATTTTTTTTTTATTTTTTGGTTTTTGTTTGTTTTAATAGCAATATCTGGCAATTGCATCGCTGGCACTTAAACTGACAGTATCAAAAAGGCCCATGGATACAACATTCGGTAAGGGAAACGTGCAAAAAAACAAAAAAACAAAACAACTTCATATTATCTGTCAGAAACGTTATCAACGCTGTCAAAAACAGTAGCATTTAACACTAGTGCACAGATCTACAGTAGAACAAGTAGGTAGGTTGCAGAATGAAATGAAATATGCAAACACTAGCCTATGCTATTTCTTTCAGTATAGTAGTTAAATTTTTCACAAATCATGCTATAAACATTCATAAGAGCACTAGACAAAGTTATCAGCTATATAGCAACGGCTATTAATAAAAATTATAACAGTAATATGGATTGTTGCATGAATAATAAACAACTGATAAAATTATCCACTTATAGTAAAATATTAACAAGTTTTGATGCAATAAATAGGGTATGGTTTAAAAATGAGCATCCCTCCAAAACAGAGAAAACATCTTTCACAAACATCTACATGTATGCCTCTTTTAAAGTGTGTAGTGTATATAATGAGTTGTGTTTGTATGGGTTATTATACACAATTCTTTAAGATGTTTTTAAGATTTGTATGTTTTTTAGATAGAAGAGGCTTTCTTCTGGCAAGCCATCCAAACATAGAAGAGAGTGTAATGTGTGCACATCCAAAAACTTTGGGCAGGTGCTCGATCATATGAAACCCTTCACAGTCAATAAACAAAAATCAGCACACTGCCACTACTGCTCTCAAAAATTGAATACAATCACAACGTTTCGACCCTAAGGTCTTCGTCAGGCAAAACAACAATTGAATCAGAAGAGTAGGCTACAATTTATTATCAACATGATCTATCACACCTAAAATAATTCATCAACCTAATGATCTAATCACCCAATGAACAGAAAAAAAAAAACAGCACAATAACCAATGTATACATAGTAGCATATCACAAAAAAAGGTTTCAAATCAAATCCTAAATGTAATCCTTTTGGAAAGAGAGTATTTAAGGGTGTGTTCACACTTGTCATGTTTGGTTCGATTAAAACGAACCCTGGTGCGATTGCTCTGTTCGTTTGAGTAAGAATGCTTCCATCCGAACCCTGGTGCGCACCAAACAAGCAGACCAAGACCGCTGTAAATATAAAACGCTTCCCTCTGTAGTAAAATATTATTGATGTCACCACCACTACTGAGTATTTTTACTTGTTCAATACCTAAATATCGAAGAGTCGACAAATTAT
Organism: Sinocyclocheilus anshuiensis; assembly: GCF_001515605.1. NCBI lineage: Eukaryota > Metazoa > Chordata > Actinopteri > Cypriniformes > Cyprinidae > Sinocyclocheilus > Sinocyclocheilus anshuiensis. The sequence continues at coordinate 844,255 of NW_015547688.1, forward strand.
GTTTAAAAGCATGGAAATGAATAGGGTTCTTTTGGTCATTCAATCGTTACTTCTATGTTCTGCAATACGCGATTTTAAAGGGTTACTCCACCCCAAAATAAAAATGTTGTCATTAATCACTTACCCCCATGTCGTTCCAAACCCGTAAAAGCTTTGTTCGTCTTCAGAACACAAATTAATGTAGCAAGTACATCGGGTGTTATGGAAAGTGTTTTGCTGGGATGTCCACTCCTGTTAGGATTGGGGTCTGTTTGAATGTCTTCCACTTGAGAATTATCTTCATCACTGTGGAATGATCAACTTCAATTTGTTTGCAAATGGCTGTATTACTCTTCCCAGATTGATGGCAACAACAATTGCTTCTCTAAGATCGTTGCTGATGTCTTTCCTTTATTGGCATCGTGTTAACACAAACCTGAAGGCTCCAGACCAAACTGCCAAAACTTCTGCTTTTATAGAGGTGCTCACTCTTGGTGATGATCAGTTAATCAAAGGTAGGCCTATTTGATTAGCAGTGCCTGACTGCTACTTACCCTCTTAATTCCTATGCTAACAATAAGGGTGTCCTAACTTTGTCACATATGGCTTTTCCATTTTGGCATTATTTTTGGTAAATAAATAATGACACAGTGCAATATGTCTTGTGTCGTTGTTTATCTAAGGGTTTGGTTTCCAAAATTTAAGATCTGCCAAGGAACAGATTATTATTTTTTTTAACTATGATACAGAAAACCATGGAATTCAATAGGGTGTTCTTACTTTTTCACATGACTGTATATGGAGAGTGTAGACAAACAAACAAACAAACAAACAGACAGACAACCACTAAATGTCATAAATAAATATGAAAGTAACTATAAATAAACTTTAAGAGGGTAAACTTCTATACAGGTAAATGGGAGAGTGTAAAAAATACATACATACATACATACCTGTACATAGCCTACATAAATAGGAAAGGAACTATAAATACATTTTAAGAGGGCAAACTTCTATAGAGGTAAATGGACGAGTGAAATAAATAAATACATTTGGAAGTAATTATAACTTTGAGCAGGTAAACTTCTATAGAGGTACATGGGAGAGAATAGCAAATGCATGTTTGCGATCACATTAGCTTCAACAGCAAAAGAAAAGTATCCACATGAGAAATACAGTATAGGCTAGCTAGCTAGAGAGATGGATCAGAAGAGCGAAATGCAATCTTTCAGTCTCTGTAGCCAACTCTCGCAAGATAAATAAGCAACCGCAGCTTCAAAAACAAGCCGAAACATTTTTGACGATTTATTATCATCAATATTATTTATTATCAATTATTTATTACCAATAAACGAGCCTAAAACATAGGCCTATTAAACTGAAACCACTCTTTTTTATCTGAAAAAAACACACACTCTTTTATCACCTTTTCATCTGAAAAACAGAAGCTATTTTACAGAAATCAGCAAACTGCAACAAAATGGTAACAAAACTCATCTCCAATCACCTGTGAGCAGAATAAAATATAGGCTATTCGAACCATATTTACTCTTAGTATCAGTATAGGACTACTTGTTTTTTTTTTTTTATTACAGCCCGTGATAATTAATACATTACAAAAACATTTGGCAAATTACTCTGCAGCACTTATATTATTGCAGTGGTTGGCTGTTAAATGTGAGCAGACAGCGTGTCAATCAATGCACTGGAGAATACGGCGAACATAAATAAAGAAACGAAGCAACAAGCAACCATATTTTTTTTAAATAAGCCCAAAAAACTGCAACCGCGACCCGGGATTTTTTTCACGCAACTTTCCAAAAAAGTAAGCATAAAGTCGCGTATAATACGCGGATTTGGTAACTCTGCTTTCGGCGTCTCCCTCGTTGCCCGCGCTGTGCCGCCCTCTGCTGTCTAGCCTCCGCTGCGCGAGCGCTTGTTGTGGTGTGACGTCAGAGCTGCAGCGGCCATCCACTACAGCTCTGCAATGACAACATTACTGAGACATTTTCCGCCTGCAGCCGTCCATGGCCAAGACCAAGAGCCAAGCTGTGAGTATATGATGAAAAACACAACATACCACTCCAGTCACACTGAATGAGAGGATGTCCTGGAGTCGCATCTTTACTCACACTCTCTAAATTAGCCACTTGCTATCTTCTCCTAGCTAAGCAGCTTAGTGTTTTGGGAGGGGTTTCGCTTGAGTAAGTTTTATTCTGTAAATGTAATTCAAATAATTCAAGCAATTTGTTTGTTCGTTTAGGCGTTTTGGAAGACGAAGGGCACGGGCTTGTTTCTTTCAGCATTCCCTAATTTTTATGTTATAAAAAAAATAAAATAAATCCGTGCTTTAACATAGTTCATCGTTATTGCAGGTAGTTATGTCCTTAGTTATATGCAGTGTAATTTAATTGCAGTTACTGTGGTTGTTTTGACATGTAGTTTGCCAGCTGACAGGCTAAAAACAAGCAGCAGCACTCGAGAACATGCCAGAGGAAGTGACGCAGCAGCGCAGAGTCGGTTAATGCTGGATTTGTTTAATTTGTTTAAGGTGTCTGTACAGTCACCTCATGAAACCGCTCTCACTAGAGACATGTTCACTTGACAAACAACAGCCGTACACCAGCTGCTCCAACGCAAAAGGCAACTCTGACTGTTTCTGCTGCTTTACAGCAGAAGAGACATGTAAACAGATATTGCTTGTCATTAGGCAGACATGATTATTTCCAAAAATTAGCCCATATACAGATTCAAAGCAGAGGAGTTGTACTGGGATAAAACAGCAAAACAGGCTACAGAACTGAAGAAAATTATGTTTTTTTTCTTTTTTTCTTGGATGTGACTGATTAAAATCAAAATGTCAAACAAGTTAGCATTTCATGGGTGTTTTATATTTTACAGTTTACTTTATTTTAAGGATATTTGTTGCACAAAATTACAAAACAAGATGTACAAAACGAAATGTTACGCTTTTACACTTTATGGTCATGGAAAACCTGGAAGAGTCATGGAAATGGATGAAATCTTAAATATCATGTAAATATTGATATCAAATTTTCTAGAATTTTCAGAAGCATTTTGTGTCTTTTTAGTATAGAAGCATGTTCCTGCCACATAAGAAAAAAAATCTTCCATTGGTAAACTATCAATTATAACAAGTCAAATGAAATGAAACTAAGTCATAATTATAAGATTAAAACATTGAAATTATGACAAACAGTTGAAATTATGCAATATTAAGTCACGGCAGTCAAAATTATGTCACATAACCTCATTCTTTTTATCTCGTAATTTTGCCTTTTTATCTTCTCATAATTATGGCTTAGTATCTCATAATTTCAACTTTATATGTTATGACTTTATGTGGCAGAAATGGACTTTCACGTATTACAGATTATTTGGCAGTAAAAAAAAAAAAAGATTTAAATATATTGGAAAATACACCACAGCAGTATTCACACAATGATTTCTAAAACTACTTATTTAGTATCACAATTTAATTCACTAACATTTAGGGGCCAGAAGAAAAGACCCTGTAAATACTTCCACAAGATCAATAGCCTGCTGCTAATAAATACTAAAGTTAATTAGACAAATGCAGCTGTACTAGGAAACTTGTGTTTTGACATCTGCGTTAGGGTGTTGTTTATGTGACCACATATTTGATAATGAGCCACAGCACATGCAGGAAATTCATGCTGCATCTCTTACCTACAAATGCACTGAATGAAACAGTTACTCAGAGTCATTGTGCATGGCTGTGTGTGTGCTAAACAAGTGTTTACACTCTCGAAGACACGATCTGACATTTGCAGCTTGTGTGTCTCGACATATTTGGCATCTACGGAGATGTCTCACAAATGTGTAACAGCAATATGCAGACAGGCTAGATATTGTCTACATATATCTGTCTTTTGCTGTGTTTGATTAAGATTATGATTTGTTTTTCAAAACATAAAAGCACTTTGTCTAGACCTTTATGAATGTGTTTTCCTTGTGAAGGCACTTTATGACCAGGCTTACTAACTCGTTTGCATTCACGCTTGTTTTGGCAGCCTGTCAACCTTTACTATAGTGTTCTTTCATGCATACAGTGCCACTATTTGCTTTTTAAGTCACCCAATGCTGGCTGTTAAAGATGTCATGTCAGGGTATTGTATTTGTTGACTCTTATCAAAGCTTGACTTCCTAATCTAGTTTTAAAGGTGACTTCCAGGAAAGATGTCCGTTGTGCGATCAGATTACAGCGTGGTACACTATTTTGATGGCATTGATCCTGAAGGAGGTGGAGGCCTTATTCTGCAGCTTGTAATTGTTACTGTTCTTTTAGCAATTGTGTTTATGCCACTCCCATTTATATTATTAATGTGCTATTAAGGAAGTGATGTTACCTGTTAATACACACACTACCAGTCGAGTTTCTCATGATCTTAATATATTCTGACAAACATAATGTCTATGTGTGTATTTCTTCAGAAACCCAATATTTTAACGGAAATCTTTTTTTTTTTTTATAAATAATAATAAAAAAATGTTTTGGTAAAACATAATTATGTCAAAAAGTAGAAATTCTGAGATAGGCCTAAGTCATTATGAGATAAAAAGTTAAATTCAAGATTTATAAAATTATGATAATTAAGTCATTAATGACAGCCGAAATTATTACATATTGATAAGTAACATATGTTTTATCTCATAATTGTACATTTTGAATCTTCTCATAATTATGGCTTAGTATTTCATAATTTATACTTTTTATGTTGTAAATATGACATTATGTCATAATTATGATTTACCAACGCATGGATTTATGTGAGGAAATGTCTTTTATGTATTCGAGATATAATTTGACAGTACCTATTTTGCTAATTTGAATACATAAATAATAATAATAATAAAAAATATATGTATAATTCTAAGTATTAAGATGATTTGGAATGGCTGGTGAACCAAAAATGACAAAAAAACATCCCAGGATGCTTCTTTTTGTCACTGCATAATGCATTTTTTCATACTATTGATGACTTAAAAAATGTTATTCGAAATAGTATTATTCAGAAATGAATGAATGAATAAATAAATAAATATATAAAAATTCAAATAAAATAGTAATAAAAATTAAAAATAGTATTAAAAAAGAATTAGATGGTGTGTAAAAACTTTTGACTGGTGCTGCACATGTCTGAGATTTTCTTATTTTAGTACTGTTTACGGGCAGTTTAAATTCCTTCTACCTTTTAATGTGTCATAATACTGTGTGTATATGGCATGATTTCTACTATTGTCTGTATGTCAAGCTCCTGCAGCATCCATGTTGTCAGTTACAGGCAGAGGGACAGTCCTCTTTAGTTTCTGTGGTTGAGTGTGTTTGGCAAAGTGGTATTGGAGAAGTGCCTTATGTAGCAGGTGTCTGGAAAGTACCAGGGTTTTACACTAATAACAGAACCTTTTAGAATATGTTTTTTTCTCTCTCTCCACATTTCTCATAGTAAACAAATGAAGAGTGATCAGCCTGCTTTGGGGAAGCAGGTCTTCCTTTATTTGCATGGCTTCGGGTGTTATCTTAAAGCTAAACTGCCTCATGTTGAAACAGATATACCTTTATGTATAAAAGATACATACATACATATAGCAGTGGTCTAGCAGTCCAGTAAACAACATGCTCCTAACTGGATAGATGAATTATAATTAGTCTTGTCTCTCAGGTTCCTCTTTGTGAAGATAGACACTGATAGTCTTATCTAAATGCGACATTGCCCCATATAAACATAAAATGGCGTTTACAAGTAAATAAATAAAGATGTAGATTTGCCTACAAGAAAGAACTCTACTGTACTTGCTTGGATGCTATTTAAAGTAAGCATCCAATATTCACCCAAAAATGAAAACTTGCTGAATATGGGCTCACCCAAACTCAGGCCATCCAAAATGTTGATGAGTTTGTTTCTTCATCTAAACAGATTTGGAGAAGTGGATCATTACATCACTTGCTCACCAATGGATCCTCTGCAGTGAATGGGTGCCGTCAGAATGAGAGTCCAAACAGCTGCTAAAAACATCACAATAATCCACAAGTAATCCACACGACTCCAGTCCATCAATTAACATCATGTGAAATGAAAAGATGTGTGTTTGTAAGAAACAAATCCATCAATAAAACATTTTTAATGTAAAAAAACATGAGTCCTCTATTCATAATACTGCTTTCTCCAGTAAAAAAAAGTCACCTCGTCTGAATCAGGAGAGAAATATGCACAGATCAAGCACTGCTTACAAGCAAAGCCTTTTCAAAAACAGTTCCAAACAAAATAAATTGATGGATTTTTATGTGAGAGGACAACAGGGGATGGACTTTTTTACTGAGGAAGTGTTATTATGGATTATGGACTCGTATTTTGTCCAGAAGCAATGGTTTTTGTTTTATTAGGCTACTGATAAGATTGTAGTGATTTAAAACTATTTATGTGTAAACGTATTAATAAGTAAAAAAAAAAAAAAAACTAAGAGCACCTTCAAACGATCACCTCGTGAGTTTCGTTGAGGTACAGCACATGTGGTCAGCATCAAAAGTGTGGTTACACTTAACCAAAACCGTGGCGCAAAAATTATGTTTTTGTAACTTCATCAGGGTAAATATTTTGCATTCTCTGCAGCATAAACAAAGGCAGGTCTGAGTGAATGAATGCGAGTACTTGTAATCCTGGGTGAAAACAAACACAGCCCTCCCCTCTGCGGAAGCTCTACTGTACTTTATCAGCTGCTGGTTACTGCCTCCAAGGTGGTTTTGTTCCTCATCGCACATGCAGCCGCATGTCTGAGTCTGTGTCATGTTTGCTCTCTGTGTGTGTTTTGCTCATTCAGTACGATGCTGCTCCCATCCAGCCTAGCGTGGCGTTGTGTCCCTGTGCTTTTCATCAATGGTAAGGACTCAGCTCAACTCCAGCCTTCCTCATTGTCTCAGCATGGAGGTCCGCGGGGGTGAGGCAAGCGCTCAGCCAAAGACGTCTACCATCAAGCCTCCACAATCACGCAAGAAGGAGGATTTCGGCTTTGGCAAAATTTTAGGAGAGGGTTCCTTCTCAACGGTGGGTACAATTTTTTGTTTTAGTAGCCTGCATGTCAGAAAACTTTGCAATAAAATGTTTAATATTTATTTAATAATTAACAATTTTAAAACAAATTTATATTTTTTTTGGGGGGGGCCCAAATAGCCAGTTTAGTGACAGATATTTTTGGTAGTTTAATAACAATAAAGTTTTACGATGACTTCATTGATTTGTTGTAATAGCTGTACACATTTGAATTGCAGGTTGTGCTTGCAAAGGAACTGGCCACAGGAAAGGAATATGCAAGTAATGGGCATTATTATATTATATTATATTATATTGTAAATAAATTCAATTAAAAACTAAACTAATGTCAATATGTTTTCCAGTGAAGATTCTAGAGAAGAATCACATCAGGAAAGAGAATAAAGCACACTATGTGATCAGAGAGAAGGACATATTGTCAAGCATAGATCACCCCTTTATCGTAAAGCTCTTCTTCACGTTTCAAGATTCCCATAAATTATGTATCCTTTTCAGAGTAAAACTGTGGTGTTGAGCTGTGAAACTGTGAAATGAAATCAAGTGTGTGTTTGTTAAACTCATTAGTACTTTGTTAAAATTTTCTTAACTTCTAATCCATCAGATTTCGCCCTCAGTTATGCAAAGAATGGAGAACTACTTAGATACATTCGCAAAATAGGCTCATTTGATGAGACTTGCACAAGATTCTACACTGCTGAGATAGTTTGTGCACTCGAGTATTTGCACGCAATGGGAATTATTCACAGGTAATTTACACTTTTCACTAACAATATGACTTGAATGGAAATAAATTCGTAATGCATTTTTTCAATATATTTATTTAAATTTTTTTTTTTTTTTTAGGGACCTTAAGCCAGAGAACATTTTATTGAATGAAGAGATGCACATTCAAATTACAGATTTCGGGACAGCAAAACAGTTGTCGATGGACAGCGCTCAAAGTAATGAACAGTTATTTCATAGAATTTCTCGTTATGC
>NW_015547688.1:852418-874488 GCF_001515605.1 Sinocyclocheilus anshuiensis
CCTTCAGTACGATGCTGCTTCCATCCAGCCTAGCGTGGTGGTGTGTTCCTGTGCTTCTTCATCAATGGTAAGGACTCAGCTGAACTCCAACCTTCCTCACTGTCTCAGTATGGAGGTCCGCGGGGGTGAGGCAAGCGTTCAGCCAAAGACGTCTACCATCAAGCCTCCACAATCACGCAAGAAGGAGGATTTCGGCTTTGGCAAAATTTTAGGAGAGGGTTCCTTCTCAACGGTGGGTACAATTTTTTGTTTTAGTAGCCTGCATGTCAGAAAACTTTGCAATAAAATGTTTAATATTTATTTAATAATTAACAATTTTAAAACAAATTTATATTTTTTTTGGGGGGGGCCCAAATAGCCAGTTTAGTGACAGATATTTTTGGTAGTTTAATAACAATAAAGTTTTACGATGACTTCATTGATTTGTTGTAATAGCTGTACACATTTGAATTGCAGGTTGTGCTTGCAAAGGAACTGGCCACAGGAAAGGAATATGCAAGTAATGGGCATTATTATATTATATTATATTATATTGTAAATAAATTCAATTAAAAACTAAACTAATGTCAATATGTTTTCCAGTGAAGATTCTAGAGAAGAATCACATCAGGAAAGAGAATAAAGCACACTATGTGATCAGAGAGAAGGATATATTGTCAAGCATAGGTCATCCCTTTTTCGTAAAGCTCTACTTCACGTTTCAAGATTCACATAAATTATGTATCCTTTTCAGAGTAAAACTGTGGTGTTGAGCTGTGAAACTGTGAAATGAAATCAAGTGTGTGTTTGTTAAACTCATTAGTACTTTGTTAAAATTTTCTTAACTTCTAATCCATCAGATTTCGCCCTCAGTTATGCAAAGAATGGAGAACTACTTAGATACATTCGCAAAATAGGCTCATTTGATGAGACTTGCACAAGATTCTACACTGCTGAGATAGTTTGTGCGCTCGAGTATTTGCACGCAATGGGAATTATTCACAGGTAATTTACACTTTTGACCAACAATATGACCCTAGGAATAATTTTGTAATGCATTTTTAAATATTCATTTGAATTTTTATTTATTTATTTATTTTTATTTAGGGACCTTAAGCCAGAGAACATTTTACTGAGCGAAGACATGCACATTCAAATTATGGACTTCGGGACAGCAAAACAGTTGTCAGCAGACAGCGTTCAAAGTAACGCACCATTATTAAATATTTCGTGGAATTGCTTTGCTCTGGTTGTTGTTTTTTCCTAGCGACTGCCGTTAACTTCCTTCAACCCCCTTGTAGATCAGGCATGAAGCATTTGTTATCTATAGATACACTCACAACAGCTCTCAAATAACATAAATATGGGACAGTCTATCATTTTTCTTTGTGCACATATATGAGTTGTTAGCCAGCGTGGTTACGGCCACTGAAGATATGTAATGATGTTTTGCCCACCTAAATCTGCTCTAATATCAAGATTTGTCTTTATAGCAAGAGCCAATTCTTTTGTTGGCACTGCACAGTACGTTTCTCCAGAGCTGCTGATGGAAAAATCAGCCTGCAAAAGGTTTTGGCATTTAATGTGCAATATTACCAGATTAAGATGTGAATAAATTGCATTGAAATTGTTTTATTTTCTGTGATATTGCTCTTTTAGTTCTGACCTCTGGGCACTGGGTTGTATAATCTACCAGCTGGTGGCTGGATTACCTCCGTTTAGGGCCGGGTAAGTTATTGATCAATTCAGCTTTAGTTCAATTAAACATTCAAAATAATGTGGTGATGATGCTTTGCACTTCAGCTGAAGTGCTGGTGGTTGATCACTGTTGTAATCGCAGTTTTAAAAAACATGGTGTGAAATAACAGGAAGTGTTGGCTTTGGTGTTTATGACTTGTTTGTGTAGACAGTACAGAGGGCTTCTGAGGAAACCCCAACCACTGGGTCACATGACCCGCTTGCCGTTTTGGTTACATTACAACCAATACATTGGCTTGGACGGCCGTTGAAAACAAAACACTCAACCACGTGACTAACTTAACCCTTTCGTTCTCTCAGCTGATTCAGAGCTCTTCGCTGCAAACCATTCAGTTGATATTGATTTAGTTCAGTTAGTCATTTACTTTTGTCTTTTAATAGGAACGAATACTTGATTTTCCAAAAGATAATAAAGCTGGAATATGAATTTCCTGAGAAGTTCTTCCCTAAAGCTAAAGATCTGGTGCAGCGACTGTTGGTAAGAATCTTTGTTTCCATTACCTATCATCACTTTCGGGCCGCACGAGTGTGTTGAAGCACACTCATTGTTTTCCTTCTGATTTCAGTCTTTGGACCCTAGAAAGCGGCTAGGATGTGAGGAAATGGGTGGGTTCAATCCACTGAAAGGCCACATGTTCTTTGAGACAATCTCATGGGAGAACTTGCCGGTTCAGACTCCACCCAAGCTGACCCCTTACCTACCAGCCATGGCTGAAGATGATGAAGACTACTATGGCAATGTTAGTTACATTTATCATACCTATTATGCACAATACTGTGAAAAATTACATATAAACAGTGTTTTGATTGTTTTTTGTTGTTGTTTTTTTCTTTCTTTTTTTATGTTGTTTTTTATTTTTTATTTTGGGTTATGTTTTGTTATGATTTTTATTTTGTTGTTTTTGTTTCTTTTGCTTTGTCTTTTTTTTTGGTTGTTTTTGTTCTGTTTTTTATTTAGTTTCTTTGTTTTGTGTTTTGTTTGGTTGTTTTTGTTCAGTTTTTTATTTTGTTATTTTTGTTTCTTTGTTTTGTGTTTCGTTTGTTTGTTTTTGTCATGTTTTTTATTTTGTTATTTTTGTTTCTTTGTTTTGTGTTTCGTTTGGTTGTTTTTGTCATGTTTTTTATTTTGTTATTTTTGTTTCTTTGTTTTGTTTGGTTGTTTTTTGTTATGATTTTCACTTTAGTTTTGTATCTTTGTTTTGTGTTTCGTTTGGTGTTTTTTTGTTGCATCGTGTTTTTTGTTTTGTTTTGCTTTGTTTGTTTTGTTTTTGAAAATAGCCTCATGCATTAAGAAATCAAAATTGACCACTTATTAAACCTATAAAAACTGGGTTCAACTTTACAGCTAACGTTTCATGTTTATTTTAAGTCTGGATGAAATCAAAATTGATCCTATTTACTTAGCACACCTTACTAATCATGTGGTGAACAAATAACCCATGCAAGTTAATCCACTGAAAATTACTTTGTCTTCGTAATATCGTCAAAATCAGAAAATTTGCTTCCCATCTAGAATGGTGTTTCTTCTAATGACGTCAGCTTGACGGCTTGTGCAGAACATCCTTATACCCTCTCCTGACCGTCAACCTGCTGTGAGCTAGAGATGGTGCTAAAATCAAGCCCTGCAATCTATTTTTTTTTGTCATTTAATATTCTTTTTCACTTTTTGATACAAAATAAAATCGGCCACGAGTTCAGGTTGAATTAAAGTTAAATATTTAAGTTTCTATTAATAGTACAAATTGTGAGCTCATAAGTGCAGGCTCGCTGGGTCTTGTCACTGTGTACTGATTTGCTGTTTTATTTGAATCCCCCAGTATGAAGATCTCCTCAGTCAGTTCAGCTGCCTGCGGGTGGTCCCATCCAGCTCATCTCAGATCGTCCCACTGAGATCCTGCAGCAATATTGAGCAGTACATCCATGACCTGGACAGCAACTCCTTTGAGCTGGACCTGCAGTTCTCCAGTGAGGAGAAACGACTTCTGCTGCAGAAGCAAACAAGTGGCAACCCTTGGTATGTTATAACCTTCATTCAGAAATGTGTTTTCTTGCTCATAAACGTTCATTCTGGTTAAATATTAAATTGCCATCCTGTAGTGACAGCGCAGTTTAAACACACATTCATTTTGTTATTACACATAGTAATAGAGATTATAAAGGGTTGCGTGTGTGTGTGCTAATAATGATCTTTTTTATCTCTTGCATTTCCTGTTAGGTTTTTTTTATAGCATGTTGTAAAATGAACTCTTGATCATTATAGTTCTGTTTTCAACAACACCAAGTAGCACTAACTGCCAGCTTGTTAGTCATTAACATCTGCTATATTTTTTCTGTCTTAAAGGCACCAGTTTGTTGAAAATAACTTGATATATAAAATGGGACCAGTTAACAAACGAAAGGTACAAATCTTTTTTCTCCCTGGCTCTTATCTTTTATGGTATCTAGAGTGAAAAACAGGTGCATGGTTTTCTTTCTTTTTTTAAAGCGTTAAATACGAAAACAAATAGCACCCTCATTTGGCTGCAGTTGGTAATGACAGTAAATGTTTTTGACCCTTTCTTGTTTGTCATTTTTCACAGGGACTGTTTGCTCGACGCCGTCAGCTTTTACTGACAGAAGGGCCACATCTATATTATGTGGATCCTGTGAATAAAGTACTAAAGGGGGAAATTCCATGGTCTCCAGAGTTGCGTCCCGAGGCCAAGAATTTCAAGACATTTTTTGTCCACACGGTAAAAATTCTAGTATTTTTTTTTACATTTTTATTACATTATAATATAAATACATAAGTAGATTTATTTATAGATATTTCTATAATTGATTTGTAGGTTATGATGTTATAGTTATTTGACTAATATTTGCCTTCTCTAGAAGGTTTATGGATGGTATTAAAGGTGACATATCATGAAAATCTGACTTTTCCAGGTTTTAAGTGCTATAATCAGGTCCCCAGTGCATCTACCAACTAACTCATGTGTGTTTTACGTAAACTTGTGTGTGAATGAGAACTTAGTTTAGTACTCACATGCTGTGACAGCCACTTTCTGTCCGTGTGCTTCAGATGTGTGCACTCAGAAAACCGTATATCAGAAGTTTAAACGCATATGGTTTGAAACGCATGATTTCAGCGCGATAAACATAATCAGAACCAAAACAGATGTTTTAGCAGGTATGTGCTGTAATGGCGCAGCTCTATTCTGGAAAAGCTGGAAAAGGGGTCGGGGAGCAGCAGCTCATTTGCATTTAAAGAGACAGACGCGAAAAACTGCGTGTTTCTGCTTCCACTCAAAATGGGCATTTTCAAAATGATATAATAAATGATCTGTGGGGTATTTTGAGCTGAAACTTCACAGACACATTCTGGGGACACCAGAGACTTATATTACATATTGTAAAAAGGGGCATAATATGTCTCCTTTAAATGAATAGTTAACCCAAAAATGTTTATTTGTACTCAGAAAATGTACTCACCCTCAGGCCATCCAAGATGGAAATGAGTTTGTTACTTCATCGGAAACAGATTTGGAGAAGTGTAGCATTACATCACTTGTTCACCAATGGATCCTCTGCAGTGAATGGGTGCCGTCAGAATGAGAGTCCAAACAGCTGATAAAAACATCACAATAATCCACAAGTAATCCACACCTCTGCAGTCCATCAGTTAACATCTTGTGAAGCGAAAAGTCATGTATTTGTAGGAAACAAATCCATCATTAAGATGTTTTAACTTCGAACCTTTGCTTCCCACTAAAATATGAGTGCTCTATCCATAATATTGCTTTTTCCAGTGAAAACGTCATCTTGTCTGAATCAGGATTTGTTTCTTACAAACACATAGCTTTTCACTTCACACGATGTTAATTGATGGACTGGAGTTGGAGTTTGGACTCTCATTCTGACGGCACCCATTCACTGCAGAGGATCCATTGGTGAGCAAGTCATGTAATGCTACATTTCTAGAAATCTGTTCGGATCAAAAAACAAACAAAAAAACACTCATCTACATCTAGGATGTATTTCTTTAAATGTATGGTACTTTGATAAATGCATCATACTGACTTGATTAGTAAATATAATTTAAATGACGTAGTATTAACATGGTGCTCTAAGGTTACATATCCAAAGAAAACAAGGTGATATCATGGTACTTCTTGGGACTTTGCTAAATGCTGCTAAATCTTTTTATTGTTTTCTCATGTGCAGCCAAACAGGACATATTATCTCATGGATCCCAATGGTAATGCGGACAAATGGTGTAAGAAGATTCAAGAGGTGTGGGGAACAGTATATCACTAATAAGAGACTACTGGCATGCTGGGGCATCAGAAGACCACTGGAGTCAAGGCAAGTCTTAGAGGTCTGAGTCCTTCACGATTCAGTTACCAATCAGGAAGTCAACTGTGCATTTATGGGACTAGTGCATCAACATTCCTTCTTGAAGTAAAAAGATGTTTTGCTTGCAGTGTTTTTGTCATATTTAGCAGGTGTAATATAAAATCAAAGATTAGTAAAACTCAGCAAATCCACAATTTGTACTCTATATATGTGTATGTAGATATGTATATACATAGGAAGTATTCCAAAAGCTTGGGGGAAAAAAAACACTCAATCTGTTGCCTTTTCAAATAATAAGGATAGCTATAGCGGACACTCAAATGATCCTACAGGTCAAGTACATATTAAATTGATACACATATCATTAATATATTTATATTTATTCTCTAAGTAATGTTGTTCACCTGTATTATATCATATTACATGTGATTATCATCATCTGAAAAATAATAACTTTTGAGCCGTTATATTTAATCTGAAATGTACCCAGCAATGGATTTTTTTGTGGTTTCACATGTGAAACTTGCACTGGGTTCCTTAAATCTGCTGTATATATTTGTTTTATATTATACTTTATTTATAAACATTGGTTTAGTTTGAAAATAAGTACTTGATAAGGTACGTTACACAGTATGCACAGCAAGCGAGCAGCCTTAGGTGTTGCGACAAAAGCGGACGGCTGTCAACAGTCACGTTTTGTCGAGCCGGGTCACTCTCTTGCAGTGTAAATATGGTGTTATACCTATGGGAATTGAGCTGTGAAGAGAATCGCAACTGTAAATAAGGGCCGTGTTTGCAGATGCAGTTTTTGACCACTTTATTGTACATTTAAAAGGATGCTGGTCCAGCACAGACAAACGAAAATGCTGTAACTAAGTGAGAACCAAGCACAGAAGTGTGTTTTTCTTCTTCTGTTGTGTTTTCTCCTTGCATTTTTTGAGGAATTGTTCAATCGTGTATTTATAACACGACTAGGTTTGTCAACGAATGTAACTGTGATGTACAGATGATGTATTATTCAGAAAGTAACACGGTGTTACTGGATTTGCACCTTGTATAATTTTATTCTTATATAAGGCCATTTGCTGGCAGTGGCTCAGCCTGTAGTACCTAATATTATTTATATTCTAATATTCAGAGATTTTAATGGACTCATGTTCAGGGGCCACGTATTGTAAATATTGAGATGTAAAGCCTTTGAATGTAAATGATGGCTGTAATATTTTGCAATATTTTTGTGTGTCCTAATCAGGTCACTTAAATTATATCAGATTCAGTGTTTATGCCCTTGGGTTTCTGTGCACCTTTAATGATACTAAAGAATGTCCAGGAGAAAATCATGCTAATAAAAGTGTATATGTAGAGTAACATCTTTCTGCTTGTGTTTCTGACATGTGCGAGACAGCAGTGCTAAGACAACAGCTCCCAATAGACTTTCCATGTCTTGTACATTTGGCACTCTCATGCATGCTGGCCGTTTACATTTCTCAACATCTTGCAGCGCTGAAATGAGGTCATACCGAATTAACTCACCATTCAGCTTTCCAGGTTTTAGGTAAACATATACACAGAAAAACAACAGCTATGAGAAACACATCTCACTTTATACTGTAGCAATAGAAGGACCACGACCATCAAGTGATGATCACGTGGCTCACTCAAACAGTATTTATTCGATGCTTATTGCACGAGAACACAAGCATGCACACTCTCATAGCACTGATGCAGATAAATGATCTAATTAAACCATAGAAATATAAACTAGATCACTATACTTATCTAAGCCATTGAAATATGAACTGTTCTACTTGTGTTTGTCAAACTAAACCATTGATATATTAAATGTTTATCTGATTAAACCAAAGAAACACTACCTATTTCATTATGGAAGCCTGTTCTCACAGAATAAGAAAAAGTATATTGCTTTTGTAAATCATAATTATGACATAAAATAAAATTATGACTAAGACGGATAGTCAAAATGTAGTCAGTTCAACTTTTACAATTGTATCTCATAATTTTGACTTCTATCAATTATGACTTAGTATATCATAATTTTGATTTAGTATGTTTTAATTGCTTTTTTTTATAACAACTTCAAATTTGAATATCATAATTATGACTTGGCTCCTCATAATTTCACATTTTTGTCATATTTGATCTTTTATCTCATAGTATTTTATAATTATGACTTTTTATCTCATAACTGACTTTTTATGGTAGAATTTTGACTATCTCACAATTTTTTAAGTTTAAGTTTACAGACATTTTCTTCAACCCTAAAACACAATGCACTTTTTACTTTCTATGTCATAATTGATATTTACCATTGATGTAATTTATAATTTCATCTATTTATCTCGTAATTATTACTCTGTATGTAATAATTTTGACTTTGTATGTCATAATTCACTTTTTGTCTAATCATTTCGACTTTTAAACTATGTCATAATCACTTTGTTATATGTGACCATGGACCACAAAACCAGTCATAAGGGTACATTTTTGTAAATTGACATTTATTCATCATCTGCGAGCTGGAAATATAAACATTCCATTGATGTATGGTTTGTTAGGATACAACAATATTTGGCCAAGATACAACTATTTGAAAATCTGGAATCTGAGGGTGCAAAAAAAACAAACAAAATAATCAAAATATTGAGAAAATTGCCTTTAATGTTGTCCTAAGGACGTCCTTAGCGATGCATATTACTAATCAAAAATTAAGTTTTAATATATTTACGGTAGGAAATTTACAAAATATCTTAATGGAACATGATCTTTACTTAATATCCTAATGATTTTTGGCATAAAAGAAAAATCGATAATTTTGACCCATACAATGTATTGTTGGCTATTGCTACAAATATACCCCAGCAACTTAAGACTGCTTTTGTGCTCCAGGGTCACATATTTAAGATCTACCAAAGCATGATTTTTCAATGACGTCCTTGTCAGCCCACTTCTGCTTTTTTAATGACATAATTTCTTAGAACTAAAAAAGAAGAAGTTTGAGGGAAAAAAGGAAAAAGAAAAAAAGAAAATTCCTGTAGGGTATAAAAAGTCTTAACAGTTTGAATAAAAAAAAAAAAAAAAAAAAAAAAAAAAAAGTCCTGCCATTTGTAAAAGTTAAAAATTGTGTATTACAGTATACATTATATGGACAAAAGTATTGGGACACAGGTCTGGATAGTCAGCACTGTGTGTATGGAGACACAGCCGGTGTGTTTGGCTTGGATGGGAGGGCACAGCGACTCTCAAACTCCGCACACTTCCTGCTCTCGCTCAGTTCCATCATCAGTGAAGGCAGCGGGAGAGCAGAGGAGGGATGGCGGAGAAGAGCCCTGACCCGAGCGGCTCGAGCGCTCGCAGGTGTCCCGCTCTTTCTCCCGGAGAGAGACTGCAGCCGTCTGCAAGCGGCTCGTCCAAATGGGTTCGTCTGAACGTCGGCGGCACGTACTTTCTCACGACGAGACAAACGCTGTGCAGAGACCCGAAGTCTTTCCTGTACCGCCTGTGCCAGGCCGACCCCGACCTCGACTCTGACAAGGTATTTATTATACCGCTAGCATGACAATAAACATTAGCCGCCACTTCGCTTATCTGGGCTTTAAACAGTTCGGTTAACCTGGAAAAACTCGAAATGACGGGTCTGTAGTGTTTCATTTCGCTATAATGGTGTATTTGAATGTAGCTAGACGGCTAGCTGGTAAAGTTAGAGTGAATGGAGCTCCGCTTACTAGCTTAGCCTAACCGATAACACTTGATGTAGCTTGTTCGCCAAATAAAGTCAGCTCTAGGCTGTCAGAACTAGTTAAAGAGGTCGTTTGCAGTATATTTTAAATAGCACCAGCTCGCTTAAGCCTTTAATGTTGCAATACGAGAACACCTCGTCTATAATTTTTTATTACGTTACGTGTCAAGTGCTAACTGAAGAACTTGATACTAGTGGTGTTCTCGCTAAACCACAAGTATTACAAACTACTAATGCTTGTCCAAGTAAACCATTACTAGTCTTTGTTAGTAACCGTCTGTCTGGCTGGAAACTTCGAAACTAAGTGACTACGTTAGCTATTATCTGATTAAACTCTTTACATATTGGTAACCCTTCACAAGACTGTTTAAAAGCATTAACGTTAGTTAACAGGAACTAATGATCAATACTTTTACAGCATTTATTGTATATTTATATGTACAATTGTATATTTTCACATTAGCTAACAATTCATAATAATGTATGTATGACAATTAACCAAGGTTATTAAATGCTCATTGGTAGTTCATAATATCAAACACATTGTCTAATGCTATGCTATCTTATGTGAAGTGTTACCGAAATATAAAGTATTTTTACTACTGTTTATCTGAATAAACCAAAGATATATTAAGTATTGTGTTAAAATTGTGTTCTAAACCAGTTAAACTGTTACTAATGTTCATCAGATTAAACTGTAAAAATATGAACTGTATTAATATTAGGGTTCTATATCTATCTATATATAGGGTTAAATTTCTGGAAACTTTCCAAAATCCCTGGAAGATTCCAAACAATTCTGGAATGTTTCTGAAATTTACTGGAAATTTTCCACCTTTTTGCAACCCTAATTAATATTAATTATCCTATTAAACAATAAAATACTTTTGCTAGTGTTTATCTGGAGTAAACAATACAAAACAATTGAGTTGCTGGTCAGTTTCCAGTAGGGAAATAATACAAGTTTATGTTTTTGTAATTTTTTTAATTAGTTTACATATTTAAGGTTTTCATTCCTATATTAAATTTGTTTAAAATTGCCAGCAAAATGGAAAATAACTAACTGAATAATGATGTGAATAACTCGATGAATAAATAACTATTTTAATACTTAAAACACGCTATACTTGGGAGGAACTGATCCAGAATAGAATTGGCAACTAATTATAAACTGGTTTAATTAGTGCTAATATATGTTATGCACCGAGTTTGATTATTTATCATGTCAAACAAGTATATTGGTCGTTTTAATAAATCGTCTAGTTTCTTCTTTGTGACAGAAGAAGAAATAGGGTTGCCTGGATGCTTTTAAACTTTTAAAGGTCAGTATGCATCATTTATTAGGGCAACGACAGTTGAAAGCCGCTAAAAAGAAAGAATTTCTTCTGTCCGTCGGCTTAGTCAAAAATATTTCTTACAGTTAAAGAATTTTTCATTGCGTGATTGAACTGTAAAGTTTCACTTGCCAGTTGCTTTAGTTTGAGCGTAAACATTGTGGAATAAAGCTCACTTTTCCGACCTGAGTATTGATCCGTGGTAATGATGTTGTGCTGGAGATTTTGTATGTTAAATGTCAGCCACACCTTGTCTTAACAGACACTCTTCAGTACTGATACTGATCTAAACAAACTATCTGGTGAGCTGCTAAGCCTGATTTAATAATCCGCATTTGAATAAATGATGTCTGTTATGCTGAAATCCTTTGGAGACAAGTCTTATGGTACAAACAATGCTCTTTCCTCATCCAGGATGAAACAGGTGCTTATTTGATAGACCGCGATCCCACTTACTTTGGTCCGGTGCTCAACTATCTGAGACATGGAAAGCTGGTGCTGAACCGAGGCCTAGCAGAGGAAGGTATGATGGGAATGCCATCAAGAGCTGTAAGATATGTCTGAACATGCTGTTAGGTTTCTTCTGTTTTCTCACTGGCAGCTAAATTCAGCTGAAACTTGTTTGTGACATTAAGCTGTTTTGTGTATGATATGTGGTTTTTGATTAAATATTTCATCTGTTTCATCCGCCAGGCGTGCTGGAAGAGGCTGAATTCTACAATATCACTTCATTGATTAAACTGGTCAAAGACAAAATCAGGGAGATGGATTGTAAGACGGCTCAGGTACGTCAAATTGGGAACTTGAATGTAATTTTGATTTCTTTTCTTTTTTTTAATTTTACGATTGTTATGCTACTTTACATATCTAACAAAATGTTAAATATATTATTAGAAAAATAGTATGTAAATCCTAAAAATATAGAAAAAGGGTTGTGCTGCAGGGGTATAAAAGTATACTGTATATCTACTTGTGCTCATTGGAAGCATGAAACTAACTCAGAAATGTGACCCTGGAGCACAAAACCAGTCTTAAGTCGCTGGGGTATATTTGTAGCAATAGCCATTTTCAGATTATGTATAAAACTCCAATTAGAGAAATTGACCCTTATGACTGGTTTGTGGTCCATGGTCACAAATAATGAAAAAAAAATATATATTTCAAAGTGTTCAAATGATTGAAAATAAAAAACCTTGAGTGAAAAAAAAAAAAAATACATTTTTAATGGTTTAGCCCATAAATATGAAAGACTTTAATTATTAAACAGATTATTTACACATTTGTTCTGTTCATGTTTCATAAATGAGGCCCATGATTTCAAACATGTTAATCAGTCAGAAAAATTGTAACTTGGGTGATTCTGCAGACCTTTCTTTTGCATAGGTTCATCTTCCACAGCACTAGGGATGTAACAGTATGAAAATTTCATATCACGATTATAGTGACCAACGTTATCACGATTATCAATATTATCACGGTTTTGTTAAAATTAGATGAAAATCAGCACTTCCAGGTCCTTTCAAAATGTTCTTGCAGTATCCCATGACAAACGTGTCCTCTGAAATCTGCCTTCTCAGCTTAATCTGATGACGTTTGTGGATCTGCAGGAATGGCAGTCATTTTACAGTTAAATCAGAGCACTGACAAAAAAAACAAGAAAAGGTTTGCCTTGCCTCTTCATATAGTATTTTTCTGTGTTCTCATGCGTTTCCTCTTTCTTTAGCTCCCTGTGAAGCACGTCTACAGAGTCCTGCAGTGTCAGGAGGAGGAACTGACACAGATGGTCTCCACCATGTCAGATGGCTGGAAGTTTGAACAGGTGATTAGAGGATTACTCTCTTGCTTCAGCTTTTTAGGAAAACTAGAGTTTTATTTGGGGATGCACAATATACCGGTACAATATTGGTTACTGGCTGATATTACACACTTTTTAATTTAATATACTATAGATTAAATATACTACAGTCCAAGGCTCGGGGTCACTAAGATATTTGCAGTTATAAAATTACAGAAAAACAATATATATATATATTTTTTTTTTTTTAAAAGGCAATACTATCAATATCACTGTTTCTACAGAAATATTAAGAAGTGCAACTGATTTTAGCAGTGTTGATGATAAAATGTTTCTTGAGCATCAAATCCGCATATTAGAATGATTTATGAAGGATCATGTGACACTGAAGACTGAGTAATGATGCTGAAAATTCAGCTTTGAAATCACAGGAATAAATTACATTTTAAAATATATTACAAATTACAATAGAGAACAGTTTTCCATTATTAGCAATATTATGGTTATCCTGAATTTTCGATCATATAAATGCGGCCTCATTAATCATAAGAATACCCCCCCAAAAAACACACACACACTTAACATTTAATAACACTTGATGACACCTGTTAAATATATATTTTTTTTTAAAAGGCAATACTATCAATATCACTGTTTCTACAGAAATATTAAGAAGTGCAACTGATTTTAGCAGTGTTGATGATAAAATGTTTCTTGAGCATCAAATCCGCATATTAGAATGATTTATGAAGGATCATGTGACACTGAAGACTGAGTAATGATGCTGAAAATTCAGCTTTGAAATCACAGGAATAAATTACATTTTAAAATATATTACAAATTACAATAGAGAACAGTTTTCCATTATTAGCAATATTATGGTTATCCTGAATTTTCGATCATATAAATGCGGCCTCATTAATCATAAGAATACCCCCCCAAAAAACACACACACACTTAACATTTAATAACACTTGATGACACCTGTTAAATGTAATCTCAAATCTCAATTTAATTTTAATATTTTTAATATTGTACATTACAATGTTGTGATGCCTAAATTCACTTTTTTTTGGATGAAATATTTTCTAATTATAAAACCAGACGTTTATCGGTTGTTGCAGCTTAGTTGTGTATATATAAGTAATCATTCATTTATTTGAGCTTACAGCTGATTGGTCTGAGTTAGTGAACATTGTACAATAGCTTGCAGCTTCTAGTGTGGACTGACTCCAGCTGTTGTGGTCATCAGTTGTGTCTGTTGTAGACAGGATGTGTAACAACTTTGAGTAATATGCTGTTCTTTAAATATGATGGTTTGGACGTCTGTGATCTAAAGCCAGTGGTTTAAGTGGTTGCTTCTGCTGCTTTCAGTGGTTAGAAGTTACTTACTGATTCAAATGTGGGGATGCTAATTTTAATACGCTTACACCAGTTTGCAAAACACTTTGTGTTCAGTGTGCTTTTTCTTTCTCTTAAAACATGTGAACTAAACCAGCTCAGGTTTATATACACTGACACCCATCCATTGAAAATTCAAAGCAAAATCTGTGGCGAATGGGGAAGTTTGCTGTCTTCATGTGGTGTGGAGGTGGCATTAGTCAATCTATGAAGCGTGCGGTATAGGAGGGGTTTCCCCGGCGCAGGGAGTGAGGTGTGTGTGCACTCCTGACGTGCTTTTGGCTCGTCCTGATGTGTTGCCTTATGTGGGCAGCAGTAAGGTGACAGAATGCCAGGCATTCCCTGTAAATGTACCTTTTAAAAACGCTGTGCGTAGAAATTTGCAATAGATACAGTGTTGGGTTGTTGTTTCCATCAACATTAGATGTTATCATCTATCATAAGTTGATTATTAGCCTTGATGCTGGCATGGCGTTAAAAAGTGAATACATAATAAGTTGATTATTTTTAAATAGTTAGATCGCAAAATGTTTGCTTTGACCTTAATGTGTTCTTAAGTCATGGCCACAATTTAAAGGGATAGTTCACCCAAAAATGAAAATTCTGTCATTAATTACTCTCCCTCAACCCCCTCATGTCGTTCCAAACCCGTAAGACCTTCGTTCATCTTCGGAACAAAAATTAAGATATTTTTGATGCATTCCGAGAGCTCTCTGACCCTCCCGCAGACAGCAAGGATCCTGCCACGATCAAGGCTCAGAAACGTAACAAGGACATCATCAAAATAATACGAAGCTATGAGAATATTTTTTGTGCGCAAAGAAAACAAAAATAATGACTTAATTCAACAATTTGTCTCCTATAGCGCCATTTTGGAGAGTATCACATACGTAAACAACGTTCTCTACGTCAGCAGCACCGTACACTGATAAGTTGTTTACACTGATCTGAACGTAAACAACATATCCACGAACATTGCATACGTTGTTTACGTATGTGATACTCTCCAAAATGGCGCTATAGGGTGTAAAATCCTGTGAAAAAAAGTGTATATTATGTTAGTATAGTGATACGTGATATTTGTTTTGATAAATGTGATGTTTGCCTTGAGGGTGCTGTCTGAAATTTGTAGCATTTGTGATTGATATCATCTAAGGGCATCTAGGAGCAGTGGAAGTTTTTCTTTTTGGAAGTTTGCTTTTCATTTGACTAGCATGCTAAATAGTGTTTGCCTTTATTTTTGCATATTCATGCTCGTGTGGTGGAAGGGTAAGGCACAGAAACAAAGTGAAGCTTATACGCTTGGGGTGTTTGAGGGACAAGCTGTAATTTGTGGTGCGGTGGGCGGTTAGGTGCTCAAGTGAGTTCATCTGTAGTCAGTGGCAGGTGTGAGGAAGTGTCTGGGGTTCAACAGCCTGTGGTGAGTGAAGCATCTACGGGAGCGTCTGGTGGCTCAGTCTAATCACTAACTAGAAACTGAAGAGACAGTAGCATCAGTACTCGAGTAGAGTCAATGATCGCCTTCCTGAGATGTTGATGCTCCTGTTCAGGGTCTAAACAAAAGATGGGTTTTACTGATTTTCTTCATCTCGCTTGCCCACTTGACTTTTTCCGTAATATTGCTCAATGCGACACAGTTATTGACAAGTCATCTCTTTTTTTCCCCTTTTTCCCACCTCAAGCAAACACTCATGTTGTCATGATTAGAGTTTGTTTCTTTACATCAAAAGATAAACAAGTGACTTTCAAATTGCATTTTTTGCTTTGTGATATAATATAAATTTGTAATTTAGCATAATCAAATTAGCAGAAATAATATTCATATATATATTATATTATAATTAGAATTTTCTTTAGCCAATTTTTTTCTAGTAATTTAAAAATATTATATTT
Source organism: Sinocyclocheilus anshuiensis (assembly GCF_001515605.1). NCBI lineage: Eukaryota > Metazoa > Chordata > Actinopteri > Cypriniformes > Cyprinidae > Sinocyclocheilus > Sinocyclocheilus anshuiensis. The sequence continues at coordinate 868,671 of NW_015547688.1, forward strand.
TTTATTTTAATGAATAAAATAAATAAAATTCAGTAATATTACCATGACGTAGAAATATTTGCAGTGCAATTTAAAAAGAATTTTCCATTACAGTAATTTCATCACCACAAAATTAATGTCACTAGTGCCAAAAAAAAAAAAAAATCTCTAAAAGAAAAACATTATTTGCATTTGTGGTAAAATATGACATTTGTTATATTTTTTTCAAATTGTTCTCTGTGGTCTTTGTTGATGTAAAGCATCCCATGATTGGGTTCTGCTTTTTACATGTACTCTTTTACACACTATTACCAACAACAACAATATATCGCAAGGAAGTGTATTTTGTATCTATATCTTATGTAGTCAAATCGGTTCACTATGGAAATCCTGTTGTCATATGTTTTCCTTTCCTCTCTCCTGCCAGTTGGTTAGTATCGGCTCTTCGTACAACTACGGAAATGAGGATCAAGCAGAGTTCCTCTGCGTGGTCTCCAAGGAGCTGCACAATCAGTCATACGGCACAAACAGCGAGCCCAGTGAAAAGGCCAAGGTGAGGCTGACAGAACCCTTTCACAGTCTCCGGTGCGCTCTTCCCTCGTGCCCGGACAGAAATAGTCACTTACGCACATATCGTAAGAAAATATCCCACAGCTCTGCTCTTTCGGATGGTCACATGGCATAACAGTACTCAAAGAGCTGATTAACCAGATCAAATGTGTTCATGCCTGAGTGTTTTGTTTCCATGCATGCCGTGCACGCTGAAGATGTGGAAGTTTTTTTTTTTTTTTTTTTTTTTTTTTTTTTTTTCCTCTTGGTGAGGCATTTACATATCACTTAAGCTGATAATTAGGTCTCTGCTGAATGCTGAAGGCAGTGGCGCTTGCTCGCTCCCTCCCTCTCTGAATCTCTGTTGCTAATGCTCAATTTGACGCATGCTGTCTGCCTGTACTCGTGCCTATTAGAAAGCCCTACAATTATATCCTCAGCTCATCTAGTCCGCTTTCTGATCCCAGATAATGATGTGAAACCTGCTCAATATTTAATGCTTCCCCATCAGATGCTGCAGCCACAAGTTTCGCTTCTGAGAATCATCTATGGCTTCATTCGGCTCTATTTCAGTAGTTTTGTGATAGTGTAATGCTGTATCAGGTCAACAGGGGTTATGCAAAGTAATAAATATGTTGGGATGGTATCACCAAGGCATTGTTGTACGCTTCCTGTGAGGGCCACACAATCGCTTGTACAAATAAGCAAAGGCCTCACGTTTAGGGCTGGGTGATTATGGGGAAAAGTTTTCAGATTTTTAAAGATGTTTAGTGTACTCTTTGATATTTATTTGCTCTGCAATGCCTTAATGTTACATTTTCTTTTTCGATCAAACTGCCATTAGCCAAAAATGTTTACAGCAATAAGTAAAACACAGTAGTAAAATTCTTCAAGGCTTCTTTTCCACACTGTTTCTTACAACATAAAGAGATTTAATTTAATGCAATATATATTAAGACATGTTGTAGATGTTGTTAACTGTAGCTGAAATAAAATAAGATTAAGGTGTTTTTAATTGTGTTAGAATTTGTTTTATTAAAAGTTTACAACAATTACTTTTTAAAAGTAATGATGCCAAATAATAAACCTAAATCAAAGATGTTTGATTCTTCTTTACCATGCCAAATGTGTTTTTTTTTTTTTTTACCACACTTTTTAGTTAACTATAATATTTAGTTTGTATTGAATATTTTTTATTTAGGTTTATTATAGTTAACTAAAACGTTTAAATCATCTGAAACCATTTGGGATCATTACTTTTTAATTTTGGTTAACTTGATCTACTAAAATAACTATAAAACATACATAAAATGAATAAAAGCTATATAGACATTTTAAAACATAAATTCAAATACATTTCTAAAACTTGAACTTGAATTAAAATTAAAACAGAAATTATAAAAACTAATTTAAAAATGAATAGAAATTATAATGGTATCATGATGCTTAACAGATTTAAAAAAAAAAACAAGTATTTTATATACATTTCATTATATTTTGTTTATTTAAATGTTTGTTTACATTAATATTTAAATGAATGATTTTTTAAGATTTATTATATTTATATTTTTAAACAGTGCATAGTGATGTACAGCCATATTTACACTTTTTAAAGTGTTTTTAAAGAAATTATATGTAAAACATTATGGAGGTGTTTGTCAAAATTTAAAGGGTTAGTTCATCCGAAAATGAAAAGTAGGCTGTGTTTTACTCACCCCCGATGCATCCTAGGTGTATATGACTTTCTTCTTTCAGACGAATCCAGTCGGAGGTATATTAAAAATTGTCTTTGATCTTTCAAGCTCTATCGTTGCACTCAGCGGGTGTTGCAGTGCTTCGGTTCAAAAGACCTGAAATAAAAAGCACCCTTCCATAAAAAAAAAAGCATCTCACACGGGTCCGGGGGGTGAACAAAGGCCTCCTGTAGCGAATCGGGGCGTTTTTGTAAGAAAAATATTCATATTCAAAACGTAATAATCACTTTAATGTAGCTTGCGCCAGCAGTTGTACACAGAAGCAGTCTTCAAGAACAAGGCTCTCGAATGTGAAACAACTGTGTTTTATATCCTCTGGTCCTGCAGTTGCCGGGCAAAACAACACGCACCATATCACATCGAGAGAGAATTGTCAAGCGGAATGACAACCTATTTGGAATGGATGTTCTGTTTTGTTTTAGATTAACTGACACTTGTTTGTGCCTGCACAGTTACACCGGACTGTTGTTTCTTGACATCGGCGGATCTATCTGAATCGTTTGGTTTGAAAGGTAGGAATATGCATGTCATTAGTAAGCTGAGCAAAAAGGGCCTCAATCATGCCTGGTCCAATCATGTCTACTCAGGGTCTCTTATCGACTTTCTCAAAATATGTTTATCATGTCATTTGTGGACCAGTGAGCAATTCTGTTAAAATGGGCAAAAAAACAACAACTTAAAACTGTATATTATGCCAGAGAGTTAAACCTTGTTGTTTAAAATTATAATTAAGAGAGTGGAGTTTTTAAAAAAGTAAAAGAAGATGACATTATTAAGGTGGATTGTATGTAACGTTGAAAGGTGAGGGACGGTGGATTTTTATAGCAAGGATTTTTGTTTTAGCGTGTTCGTAAGAACAGATGGGATTATGATTTGATTAGATTTTTTTTGACTCGCATAGTGTTCGTTTTTATACCAGAAGGGTGAAAGAACATCCGTAACAGTTTGCCTCAAAGTTTCCTCACGTTTTGTGAGGTTTTACTGTTGCTGCCTTGAGTTGGTTAAAAACAGAACAGAACAAGTTTGTCTTCCATCCCCACATTCATTCCACTTGGATTTTGGATAAACTGGAACTATTTTAAACGTTTTTGGGGGTGAAAAACACCTAACACTGTTGACTTTGTGACAGAGCTAGATTTGGTTTAATTGGAGAATTAAGGCGAAGCTGATTTGTTTTGGCAATACCGTTTCGAACAACGCTTTATTTACATGACAGCGACTGTTAATTAGTGGCGTTGTAGGGCTTATTTTGTTGACACTTTGGTAAGAGATGGAGACAGACCGGGCACTTCTAGAAGAGTGGAAAAAAATTAACATCTACATAGTTTAACACTGCTGTTCTTGATTTGCTTCGGTTCAACTTTTTGAAAGTTGATTCCAAATATACATAATCCTGTAGTTTATTTAAAAACATTTCGACAATGTTGCCTTTAATGAACCTACACACGATCTGAATTTCATTTGGAATTGTGGTCAGGGAAATAACACATCACTTTGCTAGGCTTCAAGCATATCTATTTGACATCGTGTATATAGACTTAAGAGCATCATATTCAGTGCATGCCATTTTTCCTAATCCTCTCTCACACACACACACACACACACAAAGGGCTTTTACTAGTGGTATACAAGCTATAATTTTTTGCAGAGATTAATCCGATCTCTTAATATTGCCTGATCGAGGCGAAGTTTACATGGCTAGTGTTTTATAAACAATAATACTACACGTTTACTTACCTTGACTATGTGACACCACATTCTAGTTTGGTTTCAAGACCTGTATGTTTACATATCCTCTCTGTTACCTAGTTAGTTAACATCAACCTTGTGTCTTAGCAGCTAGAGAGGAGGTTTGGATTTGTCTCGGTGGAGTGTTAAGTTGCTTGCTCACTGAGTCAGTGTCTCGTGGTGAAACGTGCCTCTGTTATGGCCTCTGAGGCTCCAGACAGCGCACTGAAAACACCCATCGTCCAGGCCGTGACACTGGAGAGTGATGGTCATCACTGTGTAGGGCGCTGCAGCCCTTAAACTCGCTTTTTTTTTTTAAGTCCTGCCTCCAAACTCTTGGTGGAGAAAGTAGGATGCGCACACTGATGCACCGATCTCACTTCTCCTTTATGTCTGCTGGACTTTGTCAGCCACGGTCTACATTTCAGTTGCCTGTTTACTTAAACTTGTTTCTTGGGCCTCGGTGAGTTTTTTTTTTTTTTTGTCCTTCTCTGAGGCTGGTATCTCACTTCAGATTTTTTTCTCTCTCCATTTAAAGCGTGCAATCTGCAAAATGTATTTTGAAAACGGGCAAAAGCAGACTGAATTGTCTTTTGTCACTGCTGTTCCTATACTTATTATTATCCTATGACATGTTTTTGTATTTGTATTTTTTTATGCTTACAATTTGTGTATTCACATAGTATATTATATATGTAATTGCAAGTTACGACTGGGGAAAATGTATATGATGGTAATGCTAGAACCTGGTCAAACTAAATAAACTCTTTTGAATTCTGAAACATTTTTCTGTTTTTTTTTTTTCTTTTTTTTTCTTGTTGAAATATACTGATATTCACCCTTTCTGCATTTTTAAATCGGGCTTGAATGCAAAGAAATGTGTAATTTAAGTGTCTTTAGCTGTAGTTACTCTACTAGCACAGCAGAGGGCATTTTTAGGTATTTCAGGGTTGGAACAATTGTGAGAACTTTGATCCTAAACCAGCTATTTTCCTTTTTTTATTCTTGTTTTTTTTGATGCCAAAATATAATGATTATTTAAAAAAAATTTAAATATAAAAGCAGCCATATATTTTAATCTGTAAAGAATTAAAAAAAAAAAAAAAAAAAGTTTTTTACCTCTCAAAACTTTGGAATAATTAAGATGTTTTGGAAAAAAGTCTCTTATTCTCACCAAGGCTGCATTTATTTAATCAAACATACAGTAAAACAAAAAAATATATTTCAAAAAGATAAATTATTTTCTATTTGTATTTTAAAATGTAATTTTGATCAGTTTAATAAATTGTTCTTAAATTTATTGAGGAAAATAAACTTTCTATTTACTTTAAACTATTTAGATTAGCCTCTTTTTCAGCCTTATTGCGACCCTGTTGAATAAAAATACTAATTCGATTTTTTTCCCCCCAAACTTTTGAATGTGTATCACGGTTTCCACAAAAATGTCAACATAGATGATTATAATAAATATGTCTTAATCAGCATATTAGAATGATTTCTGAAGGATCATGTGACACTGAGGACTGGAGTAATGATGCTGAAAATTCAGTTTTGAAATCACAGGAATAAATTACATTTTAATATATATTAAAATAGATATATATATATGTGAATTTTATTTGTGAATATAAATATTTACATTATAAATATTTTTGTTAATTCTTGAATGCAAAGTAAAAGTGCAAAAACTACTTCTTTTTTTTTTTTACCAATATATTTGATTTTTTTATTATTTTGTATTAAAGGGGTCATATGATGTTGCTAAAAATAACATTATTTTGTGTATTTGGTGTAATGAAATGTGTTTG
>NW_015547688.1:874796-875099 GCF_001515605.1 Sinocyclocheilus anshuiensis
TAAACATAAAACCATGTCTGCATTTGTGATCGGAGAAATGACAAACAACAAGTGCTACTCTACACTGCCCAAAACTCACGTTTGAATCGTCAGTGGCAAATTTTTTAAAAACGTACTTACAGTCTGTGAGTCAGAACAGCCGGCATTGTAGTCTACTCTCCCAAGATCAGGAAACAGTCCTCCATAAAATGTGCTGCACACATCTGAATGAAAGTTGAAGTATTTCCTCAGCCAGCGACCAGCACGGATCAGCTCCAGGCATGACGAAGCGATATCGTCCTCTTTTGGAAGACCAAACAAAGT
>NW_015547688.1:875465-887389 GCF_001515605.1 Sinocyclocheilus anshuiensis
GACTTTAGTCTTTGCAACTTTACAGATCTTCTTTATGCACCAAGAGCTTGTAACACTCCAAAGAGAAAGGAAAAATTTAATATAATACAACCCCAATTAATAGCATGATTAATAACCAGTCTTTAGAAGGCACCCTAAAACAACAACAAAGCCAAATTCAGTAAGTTTTAAACTTATTTAACCCCCCATGGAACACCTTGTGGCCCCCTGGGGGTCCCAAACCTTATTTTGTAAAAAAAACAAACATAAAATGCACTATCCACAATGTACAACGTTAAATCACTTACAAATACTCATGCATAACAAACACTGAATTACGCTCATTACGCTGAACTGATTCTAGTTTGTAGTGTCTTTTTCTATGTTTTTGATTGCACAAAACATTCTGCTCATGCATATCCAGGGAGCCTGTTGCAGGTGCACTTGTGCAATTTCCCATGATATTTCAACAAGCTGCGACACGCTTGTCTGCCTTGTGTATGTATCTCTGCTTAACGGGGTGCGTGCTCTATTCAGCAGTGTGGGAATGCCCTGTCCCTCCGATGAGTTACTGCACTTTGACTTAGCAACAAGCCAGCCAATCCCTTCGTACAACCTGCACCAAGCTCAGATTTCGATTGGCCTAAATGTCTGAAGTGATAGATTTGTTGGGGAGCTAAGCATTATTACAGAGAATTTGCCCAAACAGGACAGCCCTGTTGCATCTTAGCCTGATTCAAAGCCAGGTATGTAAGAAAAACAAGGCTTTTGTTGGCAAAGAAAGCTTTCCCTCATGAGATAGCATTCTGAATGCGCTAACATAACATGTCTTTTTCATGAGAACTGTAGTCATTTATCTCATGTCGTTCACATGAAAAGGCGATAAACGACTTGCCTTTGAAATAAAGGAGTCATTTTCTGCTTCTGATCTGGGATGACGTACATTACGCGGTGCTTTGAGAATCCACAGAATTATCACAATCCACAGGGGAAGAAAGCAACAAAGATACAAATGAACAGTCATTAAAGGTCATGCATTTTTAAAATGTGTCCTATATTGAGCATCCCAGCTATTCTTTATTGCCATGCAGAAGAGAAGAGTTTTGTGTGTAGATGGAGTGTTATGCAGGATGGATGGGCTGCAGGGGAAGAGCAGAGAGCTTTCTGCCAGTTAGAGATGCTGCTCTCATGTTACACCAGACCTCAGTCAAACGACCTTGAATGTGTAACAACTGGATCAGCTGTGGAGGCAGGCCAAAACCAATGCCTGATGGTTCACACTCCGTACTCTTCCACATGTATTTGTACTATAAATTCCAGAATTAAATAAATATATAATTTTGAAAAAAGTATATAAATAATTACATAAATCTAATTATCAACATCAATCTACATGTTACAAATGACAGACAGAGAGACAGATAGACAGACAGAGATATAGATAGATAGACAGATAGACAGACAGACAGACAGAGATAGACAGACAGACAGACAGACAGACAGATAGATAGATAGTCTTAATAGCCCGGTTTCCATCAAAGGTGCGAATTTAACTTATGCGCAAAATTTAAATATCACATAAAACCAGTGTTGGGGAAAGTTACTTTTAAAAGTAATGCATTACAATATTGCGTTACTCCATAAAAAAGTAACTAATCAAATGTTTGTCTAGTCATTTTTGCTTATTAGTATGGTTGAACTGGATCATCGGAGGTCAAAAGCAAAAACATTGGTTAATAGAATGGGATTAAATACATAAAGGATATTTGTTTTTTAATCTTGTAAATTAAGAAGTAATGCGTTACTTTACTAGTTTACTTGAAAAACAGTAATCTGATTACGTAAACTCACGTTACTTGTAATGCGTTACCCCCAACACTGCATAAGATATTTGCGAATAAGCACCGTTTCCACCCAACAAGTCAAAGAGAACAAAATCGTCACTTCCTGGTAGAACTGGCTCTAGGCTATATATCACTATGAAAAGTAGGAGAAACCCTTGAATATAATAATTTTCATAGGCCTATATAATAAATTGCTTGCGCCTCAGAGCGAGCAGATGAAACTAAATAAATGCGGTCATTGCTTTCGGAGGTGGATGCTGCTGTTTGGGAACGCAGTCGTGTAACAGTTCTGGGAGGCAATTATACAGAAATGCGTTGATGACAGACTTTGCTCGGACATTTCAAAATGACCATAACATTTCAGATGCTGAGGAACGAGATTGGTCCACTGGTTAGGTTTTGCCATCCCATAGCGCAGTCACATGACTTTTTTGATGCGCATGGAGGAATTTACTTGGCAAATGCGTTTCCATCTCCTTTTATTCGCATTAACCCTTTTTCATACAAGTCAAAAACCACCTCAAGCGAGCGTAAAAACTTTTTTTTGCGAATTAAGGGATTTTTATTCAAAATTTGCCATTTCCATCACCCGTTTCTGATGCGATACTTCAAAATGCGCATAAAAACGGTGATGAAAACATAGTATGTTAATCTAATTATACTATACATACTGTGCCAAAGTCTTGAGACACTAGTATTTTCACCAAAAAAAAAAGAAAAAAGTTTTAAGTCATTTATTTCGATCTTTTGCTTTCCAAACATTCATTTTGCCATTAACTGTAATAATCCAGTGAGATTTTTGTCTGACAACAGCCAGTGCTGCACACAGAGATCTGATCTGATCATCATCAGTCTGTCTGGAATACATGAAGAAACAGAACAAACTGAGACAGACTCAATCCAGAAGAACTGTGGCAACGTCTCCAAGAAGCTTCAAGAGACCTACCTGCAAACTGAACTCTGCCCAAGTGCACCTACGACAAAAGCTGCTTTAAACGCAAAGGATGCTCACACCAAATGTTGATTTAATTTAGTTAATAGAAGTTAATTGATAAATAATTTTTGAAAGCATCACTTTTTTTTTTTTTACAGCATTTTTACACAAGTAGAACTTTTCACAATACGGTAGCTTTGCAGGAAGGTTTCCTCAAGCATCTTAGAGACATTGTTTTGCCACATTTCTCGGCAGACCTGTCTTATTGACCAAGGGCGAGCAAGAGCATAATGCTTTAGTATAAATAGCATACCCTTTTATTGATAAATAAATAAATAAACAAAAAAAATAATATTCTCTATAAATACTCTGTGTGGTATATATACTGGCTATGCAAAACCATTAAGTAGGACACTTCCCAAAGCATAAAAGTCAGTTGGGTTAGAATCCTGTTTGACAAGATTTTCAAATTAATCTAGAACAGGTTTGTGTGGCGTCTTTGTGAAAATGTAACCGCCTCAGCGCCTTCAGATTTCAGAGCCTCTCACATGGATAACAGTCTTCACATTTAGTGTCCTCAGTCCTTTCACTTTCTTCTCCAATCTTTGCTGCAAAGCAAAAATAATCTTTGAAGAAAATTGTATTTAATGTTTAATCTTTCCCACAAAGTTTCTTAATAATTGCCCTCCTCAGAATGGATGAAAGTTGTGGCGTTTTTATTTTTTTAGTCTTTTAAATAGACTTTAGTTATGTCACAGTCATAAACATGATTTGCTTAGGGTGGATTAGTGTAATGTAGGACACTTTTTGCAATTTTGAATTGTGTATCATATTTCTACATGAAGCCAAAACAATAAATCAAAATCTTATTTTGAAATCCCCAAAATGTTTCCTAACTAAATCAGAAGAAATTTTTCAGATATTGTACTTAAAGGGGAAAGGGCACAGCTTTTAGTGCTCCTTGTGCCAACTCGTTTAAAGGGTTACACTCTTAAAAATAAAGGTGCTTCAAAAGGTTCTTCAAGCGATGCCATAGGAGAACCATTTTTGGTTCCACAAAGAACCATTCAGTAAAAGGTTCTTTAAAGAACCATCTCTTTCTTACCCTTTTATAATCTGAAGAACCTTTTTTCGCCACAAAGAACCTTTTGTGAAACAGAAAGGTTCTTCAGATGTTAAAGGTTCTTTATGGAACCATTTAGACAAAAAGGTTCTTCTATGGCATCGTGAAGCACCTTTTATTTTTAAGAGTGTACTTCACCCCAAAATGAAAATGTTGTCATTAATCACTTACCCCCATGTCGTGCCAAACCCGTAAAAGCTTCGTTCGTCTTCGGAACACAATTTAAGATATTTTGGATGAAAACCGGGAGGCTTGTGACTGTCACATTGACTGCCAAGTAAATTACTCTGTCAAGGTTCAGAAAAGTATGAAAGACATTGTCAGAATAGTCCATCTGCCATCAGTGCTTCAACCGTAATGTTATGAAGCGACGAGAATACTTTTTGTGCGCGAAGAAAACAAAAACAATGACTTTATTCAACAATTCGTCTCCTCTGTCTCTCCGCATCACTGTAGTGCCATTTTGGAGAATATCTGCTGAACGCAAGCAGCATACGCTCTTCTGTGTCAGCCGCGACACAAGGATACGTTTTCTATGTGTATTTACGCCTCCACCCCAAAATGAAAATTTTGTCATTAATCGCTTACCCCCATGTCGTTCTAGACCCGTAAAAGCTTCGTTCGTTTTCGGAACACAATTTAAGATATTTTGGATGAAAACCGGGAGGCTTGTGACTGTCCCATAGACTGCCAAGTAAATTACACTACGCTCTTCTGTGTCAGCCGCGACACACGGATGCGCTGTTTTCGTTCAAATCAAAGCGTAAATACACATAGAAAACGTATCCTTGTGTCGCGGCTGACACAGAAGAGCGTAGTGTAATTTACTTGGCAGTCTATGGGACAGTCACAAGCCTCCCGGTTTTCATCCAAAATATCTTAAATTGTGTTCCCGAAGACGAACGAAGCTTTTACGGGTTTGGAACGACATGGGGGTAAGTGATTAATGACAAAATTTTCATTTTGGGGTGGAGTATCCCTTTAAGAATTTGTGAATTTTCTAATGTGGGACAGTGCGTGCTCAAATCTAGGACACTATGTTTTGTGTTAGAAATAGTTAAATTTTTACAAAGCAAACTTCACATTTAACACTCCTGGATAAATGTGCATACCCATGTTTGCTGAATTAATTTAGTAGGCCTACGGCGTGTTTGCTGTCTTCGTCAGTTTGTCTAAAAACCTAGTACCCAATATGTTCATATGAGTAATGCTAAATACAACTATATAACACAGAAATCTTATACCATTTAAAGGAATTTATTTAAAAAATGTCAGATTTCTAGCAGCAACAAAAATAATAACTATATAATGAAGTCAAAAATATAAAATTGGACTTAATTAAGATAGCAAAATAATTTCATAAATGATTTAAAAAAGATACAAACTTTGGAACATGGAATGCCTATAAAACTGTTATTAAACTTCTATACTCTGCACATGGTAAGAATATGGAACATGTATTTTCAAAAGCATGTGTTAAGCAAATTGTAATGGTAAAACACTCCATAACAGAAAGTAGAAGTCCTGGCCGGTCATGGCCTTATCATGGTCCAAGATCTTATCGTCTTCTAGTCACAAAATGTTTAATCTGGATCTTAAAACAAATAAAATTGCTGCATTATAAGCCCCAAAATTAACAAAATTACATGTATGGCATTTAACTTTCTTAATGCACATTTTATCAATTGAATAACATAGAATATCAGACTGTCCCACATTAGTCAAAATGTGCTGTCCCACTTTTGAAACATCCTTTTCTAAAGTGGGACAACAAAGTTTGTATCAAATAGAAAATATTATTAACACATTTTAATATTATTGCAAAATTTGTTGTACAAATACATCACAAATATAATTTGATAACAATTTAGAACATTGTTTTATTTATAACAGATTTATATCCTTAACATTAATTTTGTCTAAATCCTATGTCACTGACCTTTGAGTGCACTTTACAAGAGGTACTTCCTGTTTGATGACTTTAATGGCCACATTTCTGACATAATTTCCAGCAAGTCGAGTGATTTCAATAACTTGACACCCCTGCTTGAATTCAACACCAATCATGTTCACTTTAATGTTGTAAAAGAAGAGATAAACGCACTGAAGCTCAGGTGTCCCACATTACACTAATCCACCCTACTAGCCAGTTGCAGTTTTTCACCCAAAATTCTTAATTTTTGAAGTTAATTTAATAGAATTAAAGATAATACAAGTTGATAGCTATATTAGGCTATAATATGAGTGAAAGGAACGCATTTCATGCTCGTTTAAGGGCTACTTGAGCTTTACTAGGGGACTGTGGAGGTACAAAACCGCTCAAGTAAACTGTTTTAAAACACTTTTATGTTATTGTCGTGGACTGCTCAGTACGAAATCTAAGCACTACGACTCCCTAAAGGTTGAGGAGGACACCCAAATCCATGAACACCAGGACAGTAGCTACCAGAAACCGCTGCGGGGCTGTGACGTCACGGGCGCACCGCCGCCCTGCAGTGTGTCAGGGATTTTAGGAACTAAAGCGCTCACACCGGCGCTATCACTATGGGAATCCTCCGGACACCAGAAGAAAACCGGGAACACGCGAAAACGTTTTGGGATTTGTGACGCATCTGTCGCTGGTTCGCGCGCATCTGCTGCTGTAGCGTCGGTCTCGAGCTGGACAGCGGTCGCTGCGGCTGTTGGGTATAAAATAGACAAGCAAGCCGAAGCATCTCGGCTGAGCGCGAATGCATAATATTTAGCGGTCGGAGCGGAGCATCATTGCCTGGGTGGAGTTGCAGTGCATCGCTCAATTATGCATGAAGAAGCGGCATCGGCTAGCGCACTAGCAGCGCAAGCTAACCACTGTCCCGTATTATGACAGTGATCTGCATGCCTACAGCGTCTGATCATCACGCGTCGCGGTCAATCAAGCGCGTTTGACTCTGATGCTGGTGCTAGATACGGTGGTCTCCGGTAGAAATAAACTTTAGCCCGTCATTTCATTGACATGGCAAACGGCTAGCCAGGGCAGGCCTAGCTAGCCACCGTGTTAGCTAGTAAAAAATCACTTCACTGGATTATAGACAGCATGCAAACCCTAACGGTTTGTTTTTAGAGGGTGCATCCAGTGAGCGAATAATACAGTGTGTTATATATGCGCAGCGAGTAGATGGCTGCTAGTTAATAGCCGAGTTACTGCCAACTTGACAGGTTTTAATATCTGAAAAAAAAGTGGCAGGCGTGCGCGTCTCACAATGCACTTTCTCAAGGCAACTTCGGATTGTGTTACTGAAGCAAACGCTTGGATAATAGAGGCACTGCCCTCCGGCTAGCTAGCTAGTTCTCCGTGACTTTGCGAAGTAACAACATGCCAGATCTTGAGTGGATTTTATGCTCTAAATAAGCAGCCAGCGTTTGCACAGCGCTTTAGCAATTGTAGCTAGATTCTCGCCGGCAAGAGAGGGGATGCCCTAAACGCTCCAAACATGTCCAGCAAAGCTTCGGGCAAAGAGAAGAAGCCCGGCTTCAGCAAGAAGCTCTTCCGCCGGGGCTCGGTGCGCTCCGTGGGGAGTTTCATGAGCAGAGTCCTGAAGACTCTCTCCACGCTTTCTCATTTCGGATCGGAGCTGCACGCGCCCGAGGGCGACAAGGACGATGGGGGATTCATAGCCTTCAAGAACGAGGGCAAGGGATCCGTCGCGTCGGATGACAGCGACTGCGGGGAGTTTCTTGCCAGGGACAAAATCCCCGGAGTGGCCGGTTTGAAGAACCACGGCAATACATGCTTCATGAACGCTATTCTGCAGTGCCTGAGCAACACGGAGCTGTTCGCCGAGTATCTGGCGCTGGAGCAGTACCGAGGCGACCAGACGGACGACGAGAAGCCCAAGACCAACGGGGTCGTGCAGAGGAAGGGCGGTCAGGACAGAGGAGAGGTGACCGAGCAGCTGTCGGGGCTGGTCCGAGCCCTGTGGACCTTTGAGTACACGCCGCAGCACAGCCGAGACTTCAAAGTGAGTTCACGCGGAGGAGTGTGGTGACGTCGTGGGGAAATTTTGCCTATCTGCTGTAACCAGGCATGAACGATTATCTACATTAACCGAAACGAGTCCTGAGAAATTGTATGACACCTCTAGGGATGTTTTGATGATTCGTTTGAGATGATTGGGGATGCTTGCATCAACTTTACAGCCAAGCTAGGTACATAATCACATTCCAGAATATAATACATTTTATTCAGCCTTGGTTTAGCATAACCAAAAACAGAACAAAAAAATGAAAGCAAACTAAACTAAACCAGAAATAAAAATTAAATAAATACATGAGATGCTTCAAAAATAAAATACAACAAAAAGGGCTTTTAAATTAAATTAAACAAATCCAAGAGATAAGTCAATTTAAGGGATTTCTTGTTCTTAACAAATTTTAAAGAGTTTCACCTAATTACACCATTGGATAAAGTTGGGTTTAGATTTAAACCATCTGCACTTGTGAATAAAACAACTTACCGAAACATAACAGGAAATTCATAACAAATTTAAAATCTTTGTTTTCAGGAAAACTACCTAACCTGACAACCTTCACATTGAGTGGTGGGAATTCAACATCCCCGCTTCACAAAAGTCGTTCACAAGTTGGAATGAATCGGTTTGAGCAGGTCAATGACTTGCTGATTCATTGAACTGAGAATCGGATATATAACGGGGAATTAGTAGTCTTGAGTTTTGAATAACATATTGGAAAGATACTTTTCAAAAGAAGTGATTATTGGAAATGTTTCAGACTAATCACAAACAGTGATTACTTTTTGCAGTGATGTTTTGTTGGTTGCTAGTCTGCTTTAAGGTTTAAATGCAAATAGTTTCTCCTATTCCACTTTACAACCATAAGCAAGCCATAGGTAGTTTTCATGGAGAAGTGCTTTAAAATAATTTGGGCAACCTGTTTGGTTTCCTTTGGTTAACCCTTTTAATATATTTAAGTGGTCCTCCCTAGGCATTATTTCAGTCCACTGCTGGTGGAGCAGCATATATGAGTTTTATTCAGTGTTATATTAACCCTGTAAAACCTGAAATGTGAAAATAGTCAGTTGTGTGTGTGTGTTTTTTTTTTTAAATAGAATGGTTTATTGAAATTTTACACAACATCTAACAAAAAGTTGATATAGCGTATGATTTTTTAATGTAATAAAACACATAGTATGATATATGTGGCACATATAGTGATAATATGAAGCTCATGCTTAAGGAAAAAAAAACAACAACTACATTTTGCCCAAACTGAGCAAAAATTGTTGCAGATGTTGTGATTTAGCCTTAATGGCCCAAAAGTAAGAAAAAGTTATATCTTGTTTATTAGTGAGATTTTTATAACAGTATACCAGACTACTTACATAAATGCATATAAATATCAGTTATCACTATATTTCTCCCAGTAAGGCTTAGTTTTATGATCAGAGCTCTGTAGCATGATCAAAGTGCAGGGAAAAGTATAATGCAATTATGATTGAGAAATGCACAAATAAACATTACTCAAAAGCCTGATATATCATATTCGATACTCACATTTTAATGATTTTTCTTAAAAATGTCAAGCAAACCTAAGTTTCTTCAGTCCAATAAATGTTAATCTTAAATGTTCATTCTTACATTAGCTTCCTAAAAATCATTAAAGATTTCACAGCAAAAAGACACAACCTGAAGGTGGAAATACTGACAATTATACTAAAAGTATATACTAAATAAAAATTATGAACTATTAATCAGTCATCAAGGTTTGATCATGTTGATAGATTAGAGTCCTTAGTGAGTCATGTATCAAATATGATTCAGTAGGCTTTAAATGGTTAAAAACACATAAAAGTTAATCCCTAAAAAGCACAGCTGTCAACACTGAATAGAAGTTTTCCATATCTGAACTTGCTTCTGTAGATTAGAAACATTCATGTCGAATTGTTCAAAACTTGACTAATACCCTGTCTGTGTTGTGGTAGAATGCTGTGTCCAGGAGTGCCATGCAGTACCGGGGAAATGCCCAACACGATGCCCAGGAGTTCCTTCTCTGGCTACTCGACCGTGTCCATGAAGACCTCAACCATCTTGTACACCCTAACATCAGAGCCTCTATAAAGGTATGGCTGATATCTCGGTGAACGGACACCTTGGGTTTAATGACCGAATGTTTGGCTGTTTGGTCTAAGGATGTTACACAGTACGTTCACCTCTTAAGGTCAGCCGAATTAGGAGACCGTTAACCACTCTAGCTGTTTACAGAGGTTGCACAGAATGGCATTTGTATCAGCAGCTCCATAAAAGCTTAGGATTTCAATAGTTTAAATAGCAAAGCGGGAGAAGAGCCAAACGTGGCTGGATTTATTGAGCCATTCTGCCCTGGAATGTCAGCTAGGAGTTTCACATCAGACATTAGTCTGACAAAGATCAGGACAGAAGAGTTTAGGGCACTTAAATCCTCCCCTGTATCAAACGCATGGGACGTTATTAAGTCACATCCTATGGCCTGTTCGGAAGAGGGCTCGTTCGGTTTCTTTTTACAGCCTGTGGTGTCCTGGTCAGGGTCGGCCACTTGCATGCTTGCATGAGGTCATTCAGCTTGTCCGACTGATTTAGATGTACGTTGTGGTTTCCTGGAGTTTGTGCCGAGAAGCACGAGGCTGACAGTTTCCTGGCTGACTGACTGCGCTGCTCTGAAGAGCCAGATGCTTAGCTGGAATCTTAAACTTATAGAAGAACGCCAGTCTCTCAAATTATTAATCACTTACACTGTCTCGGTAGTATATCAGGGTTTTATTTATTGACTCAAGCTCTACCTTACGGTGCAGCATAATCATATTCACCTTTAATCTGACTTCTGTCTACAGTTATTCTGTACGCTTGGATTGTGTAGATAGTAGTGCTGGGCGGTATACCAGTTCATACCGAATACCGGTGTTTATTTTTGTTATGATATTACTTTTTAAAATACCGCAATACCGGTGTATGTCGCTTAAACAACGTTCGGAACGCCACACTTTTTGAAAGGGGTCCCTTTTCACTGTTGCACTGTGGTGAGGGCACAGCTGTATGGGGTCGTGTTTAGTCACTATTTAGTGTGGTGTTTTTTGACGATATTCACTCATCATGACAGTAAAATAGGGCATTCTAAGTCTGCAGTATTTCCTCTCTCAATCAGTAGAAAATATGGTTAACACCCCGTCATGCATGAAAAAAAAATACCGTCATGTACCGTGAAACCGGTATAATTTTGAAAAATACCGTGATATAAATTTTTGGTCATACCGCCCAGCACTAGTAGATTCTAGATGGTTTAATAGCAGATATACTAGTACTGTTTTGTTTTTTCCTTAACTACGCTGAATTTATTTGATCAGTAAAAACAGAAATATTGTGAAACAGTATTATAATTTAAAATAGCCATTTTCTATTTGAATATATTTTAAAATGTTATTTATTATTAATTTATTAAGCTGAATTTT
Organism: Sinocyclocheilus anshuiensis; assembly: GCF_001515605.1. Classification (NCBI taxonomy): domain Eukaryota; kingdom Metazoa; phylum Chordata; class Actinopteri; order Cypriniformes; family Cyprinidae; genus Sinocyclocheilus; species Sinocyclocheilus anshuiensis. The sequence goes on from NW_015547688.1 coordinate 886,823, forward strand.
CAGTATCATTACTCCAGGCTTCAGTGCCACATGATCCTTCAGAAATTATTCTCATACGCTGATATGCTGCTCAAGAAACATTTATTATTATTATTATCAATGTTGAAAACAGTTGTGCTGATTAATGTTTTTTTTTTTTTTGTGGAAACAGTGATACACTTTTTCAGGATTAGTATAAAGTAAAAAAAAAAAGCATTTATTTAAAAATGGAAATCTTTTCATCTTCATTATAAATGTATTTACTGTCAGTTTAGAGCAATTGAATGCATCCTTGCTGAATAATAAAAAAAAAAATTATTTAACAAAAAATCTTACTGACCCCAAACTTTTGAATTGTAGTGTATATGATGCAGTTTGTAGCTCGTAACTGTCCAGTAAAAAAATTTGTTGGGTAATATTTGGAGAATTCACTTTGACACACGCCTTGTGGTGATCATATCATGTTTTCAAAAGTTGTATAAATTATTATATAGTTGTGGCCCTGCTTTATGTACTTGACTTGAAATTCATCTGCCTGTAAATGACACATTTTATATATATATATATATATATTTATTTTTTTTTTTT
>NW_015547688.1:887399-891161 GCF_001515605.1 Sinocyclocheilus anshuiensis
TATATTTATATTTATTTTTTTTTTTTTGTATTAGTGTGGTAGGTGTTAGTGTTTGTTACGTGATATGCAAGTCTATCATGCATATTTAATAATTGACCTTCTGCTGGCTTGTTTTGAGTTACTGGTGTTAGTATTGTTAAATAGTGCCTAACATTCTCATGTTTGTCACCATAGCCTCCTATTGAGGAAGACGATGGAGCGTTAGAGGGACCTTCACCTCCTCTTTCAGCCGGCTCATTTGTTCAAGAGCTGTTTCAAGCTCAGTACAGGTAATAAACGTCTATCTGTCTATATAAATGTCTGTCTGTCTATCTGTCAGCTGTATTTAAATGTTTGTCTTAGTTGAAATGGCTCACTGTGTCCTCTGTTGATTCCAGATCCTCGCTTACCTGTCCGCACTGTCAGAAACAGAGCAACACTTTTGATCCTTTTCTTTGCATCTCCCTCCCAATACCATTACCTCATACACGGTAAGTACTGATGTCAGAGAGACCGCCATTTAAAGGGGTCATATGATGCTGCTAAAAAGAACATTATTTTGTGTATTTGGTGTAATGAAATGTGTTTATGCGCTAGCATGAGCGGAAGCCCCGGCTTAGAGTGAGCTGAGGCCGGGATAGAGTGAGCTGAGGTCGAGAACGGCGCGCCCGGCGGATCCGACGAATGAGCGGCAACCACATGTGACGGACCCCGGGCTGGATTCTTGAAATTGCATCATATGACCCCTTTAATTCCTTTCGGTGTGTTTTGATGGCAGTATCATGCTTCATCTGTAGGTTTAGACGTGAAGGCAGATTGATCAACCGTCATGTCTTTATTAATGGCGTGACTGATCAACAGGGGTAGGATGAATATTAAGAAATATGCTCAGACACCTGAGTTAGATGAAGTGTTCGATTTCATGACTGTTGGTATGATGTTGTTAATTTAGTCTGCTATGGACTTTCACTTTACATTTCATAGAAAACTAATGGCTTCATTTAATTCTTAACTGAACTTTGGGCTGGATCTGTAACACAGCCCACCACATATTGTCACCAATCATGAAACATGTTGTCGCTCTGTAGTAACTATATAGATAGACTACCGATCGAAAGTTTGGGTTACAATGTAATTGAATGTAGTGTCTTATGCTCATTTTTATATATTATTTATAAATATTCATAGATTATTTAAAAATACAGTAAAGACAATATCACATGTTAGCACAGCTTTACATTGTGATGTTAAAGCTGAATTTTCAGCATTATTACTCCAGTTTTCAGTGTCACATGATCCTTCAGAAATCATGCTAATATGCTGATTTGCTGCTCAAAACAGTCAGTGTTAAAACAGTTGTGCTGCTTAATATTTTTGTGGAAACTGTAATACATTTTTCCCTTGTAATCTTTGATGTAAAGAAAGTTCAAAATTACAGTATTTATATCAAATAGAAATCTTTTGCAACATTATAGGCTAAATGTTTTTACTGTTACTTTTGATCAATCTTATGCATCCTTGCTGGATAAAAGTATTAATTTCTTTAAAAAAAAGAAATACTTTACTGATCCCAGACTTTTGAACAGTAGGGTATTTATTCTTTGATTATGATTTTTTTGAGAATTCTGAATTAAATACAGCTATATTGAGAGCATCAATATCATGTTGATTACCTTAGAAAATAATTTATGAACAAAGGTGTAAAAAAAAAAGGTAATGTACAGTAATGCCCTTACAGTAGACGTCTATGGGGCAAGTAAACTGGATGGTTTAAAATGTAAAAAAAAAAGTGTGAATCTCATTTTTGACAGGAATTATTCATTTGAGGCAGGACTACTTTTCTAGGGGGATAGAAAAGTTACTGTCATTATTCATGTGGATATTTCTGTCATGTTTATTTCATGTAAAATATTGTTTTATATATACTTAAGTTGTACAATATCATCCTAAAGGTACATGTTTTACCAAGTAAAAGTGGATATGATATGATATGATATGATATATGAAAGATTGCATTTAACTTTGCACAGGCAAGGTTAAGAAGTGAAATACCTCTCATTGTCTAATGCTGCTTATAGTATTTATGAATATTTTGAATTAACTTTTATTTTTGTTTTCATTTTAATTTGTATTTTTTTTTGTGCTTTGCTCTCGTAATTTGTATTATTTTTTGAATATTTCTATTAAAATATTTTAAATATATTTTTAATTCAGTTTTAGTAATTTTAGTGCTTCACCTTGAACTTATTAAAGTCGTTTTTAGTTTGCATAGAATATTTTTGTTTTATTTCAGCTTTATTTCAGTTACCCACACGATTTGTAGTCTTCGTTTTAGTTAACAAAAACAACACTAACACTTGCCCCGTATCTTCTCATTGTAAGTGTATTACTAAACAGTACAGCCATTTTCCTTTGTGTTTACAAGCTTATGGACAAATTAAACTAATTTTATGTGGAAACTAACAGCATGCCATGGATATCTATATACTTTTACTCACAATATTTCTTCATAAAAATATAAAGGTTCCGAAGTTGCTACTTTCTCCTTGTTTTAGGTGCTAAAATATATTATTTTCCCTTCAAATAATCATCCTCTTCTGCTTCTGTCCAGAGGTGCTCTGATGCTATTTTTAAGAGACCAGTGTAGTTGTTGATCAAGGAGAGTACTTGGTTTAATCCAAAGGCATTTTTAAGCTGCTGAATTCATTAGTACACATTAATGATTAAAGAAGCCATAGTATTAGAAGACAGACAGTGATTTACAGCACACCTGCCCCTCATAGTACCGCAGAGATGATGAACCAGCGAATAATAGTCCCTGGGAGAGTAGTATAGCTGGGCAGGTTTCACTTCCACATCATTATTGAGTAAAACCCTGCTGGTGCCTTCATATCATCCCTAATCCAAGAGGTTCTTCATCATAAGGAAGAATTGGGGGATATTTTGACCCCTCCGCCCGCTGTGGCTTACTGCACTGTCGGCATCTCTCTGCTCTGAAAAACATTAGTGCAGAGAAAGACTAGATTTGGAGCTTATGCTCTGTAGGGGTGGGGGAAAAAATCGATACAGCATAGTATCACGATATTTTCCGCGGCAATACTGTATTGATACACGGACGCCAAGTATCGATCTTTTATTATACTATTTGGTAGTAACAAAAATCAGTTTCTTTACAGTCCACTAGATGGCGGTGTTGAGTTTTTTTCTAAAATCCTTTAAAGGGGTCAAATGATGCTATTTTAAAGATCATTATTTTGTGTATTTGGTGTAATAGAATATGTTGACATGCTTTAATGTTCAAAAAACATTATTTTTCAAATACTGTACATTATTGTAGGTCCTCTATGCCCCGCCTCTCTCAAATACGTCGTTTTCAACAAAGCCCCTTCCTTTGACAAGCGCAGTCTGCTCTGATTGGCCAGCTGACCCAGTGCATTGTGATTGGCCGAACACTGCAAGCACGTGTCAGAAATGTAACGCCCCTTACCATAATCGCGAGCATCAGCTTTCAAAGTAAATATCAAGACAGTTAATAATGTCGTTAGTTTTACCATCAGTTCAAGCCCGAAAGGGCAACAGATTCGCGTGACAGACACAGTGATGATGCAGTACACAAGCCGCGGTTAAGACAGCTGACGTGCTATGATTTCTGACAGGCAGTTCACTCTCCTGTGATGTGACCCTGTTCCCCTCTCTCACACACACACACACACACACACGACGCGTTACTCTGCGCTGCGCAAAACTCCACATTTGAACAGTCAATAGCAAATACTTAAACTA
>NW_015547688.1:900562-919638 GCF_001515605.1 Sinocyclocheilus anshuiensis
ACAGCCAGCCTTGTACTCTTCTAGGTTCAAAAAACTGTCATCCATAAATGGATGCACAGCGTTGCACAAATTGGAACATCTGGGTTGTGCTGTTCTGTTGTAAATAAATCTTAACCAATGATTCCTAATTGCATCTACTTCCGGAAGGCCAAATAAAGTACTTTTGTTTTTGCACTGAAACACAGCGTCTCCCTGACATGGCTGCATCAACACGACTGCTGTTCCTGAAACCACGCCTTTTTTCTTTGTGTGCACATTTGGGTGGCATTATGCTAATATTTCCACATAGTGATGTAGATATGTGGGGGCGTGTTAGAACGAGTCATTTTAGGTAGGCGTGGCTGACTCTTAACTTTTATAAAGAATATCTCTTTGGATTTGAGACTTTAGTCTTTGCAACTTTACAGATCTTCTTTATGCACCAAGAGCTTGTAACACTCCAAAGAGAAAGGAAAACTTGAAATCGCATCATATGACCCCTTTAATGCATGGCAAGCCGTTGATTAATTTGCCAGCATTGACAACTTAAAGCTGTTTATGATGTTAGCAGCGCAATATTTAACCGGAAGTGTAAAAATAATGGTTATTTTCGTCAGTTATGGCTCGTTAGCTCTAGCTTTCTGCCCACTTCAAATCAGATACAGAGATAAAATGTGCGGTAAGACCACATTTATTTGAATGAATTATCGATCGAGAGAGAGATGACAGTTGTGTGTGTGAATTACCTGCGTCTGTGCGTCTTTCTACAAACTATGAAGCTGGTTAGTTACTTCGATTTTACCTCGTTGCTGAGGAAGACAATGAAGCGATCTCGTATCTGTTATTTTATTAAAAAAAGTCGAGGGGCAGCACCGACAATAAGTTTCTGTGTGTGCGCAGTGCGATCTGCAATCTCCGACCTCTCTCCCTCTCACTATGTTTATGTGCGAGTGGTGTATGTGTGTGTGTGCATCAATTAAAGCAGCGCATTAATATAGAACGGTGATTAAACTGGCTTGGGATAAACAAACTGAGAAACGTTTCTTTTTAGTTAAAACAGATGTTGCCAAAGTTTTCGTTTGGGGACATAATTTGAAGTTGGAAAAAGGTAATAAATTGCAATATATCGCAGAATAGATTTAAAACCGCAATAATATTTTATCGTGACACAAGTACCGTGATAATATCGTATCATGGGGCCTCTGGTGATTCCCACCCCTAATGCTCTTCCAGCATGAAGAATGACCGATCCGAGGAAGAGGAAATTTCGTCTGGAAGTTCAGCGACGTGCGACTTAAGCGATAGTTGCCCTGGTCGTCACAGTCTGTGGGAGTAGATTTCATTTGCCCTCTCCTTAATTCTGTTTATCCATGCTTAGCAAGTGCTGTTATTTCTGTGTATTATTTCATAGGCCATTTATTCCCTACGCTTCCCTGATATGCCACTTCACGTGGGCAGATATTGATGAAGAGTTGTTGATTTAGTCGGCTTCGCCTTCTGGGGCCACTGCACACAGCTTTTGCTCTTTAGAGATGAGTTTGCTTCCTAATGCGTATAGAGAGGTGATCAAGCATCATTAGAGCAATTCTAAATGCTTTCAGTCCTTACAGGCTGCTGAATGCTGTAAAAGGATATTAAGTAGTGTGTTACGTTGTATCAGCTTGTATTTTAAATTAATGTTTTTTGGAATGTTTATTTATTTATTTTATCCACACCCGAATTATAGATGTTTTTTTGCACATGAATATAGTTGCATTAGCATTAGTCTTTAAAGGAATAGTTCAACCAAAAATTTTAATTGGCATAATTTACTCACCCTCATGCCATTACAAACCCATAAGACTTTCATATATCTGTGGAACACAAATTAAGATTTTATTGAGTTTTTATTTAAATTAAGTTTTTATTGAAACCTGAGATTTCTGTCCCTCCATTGAATGTTTATTCTAACAAAATGTTCAAGCCTCAAAGAGTTCATAAAGACATTGTAAAAGAAATTCATATGAATTAAGTGGTTTAATCCAAGTTTTCTGAAAAGACACAACCACTTTATACAATAAAAATATTTAATTTAGGCATTTATTCACATATAAACAGGGTTTGAAATTAACTTTTTTACTCACCAGCCAATTTGTCAACAAAATGTTAAAAGTTACCGGCCATTAATAACTTCTACTAACCAAAAAAATAAACAGAAATAAACCTACAGCTTGAGGTGCGACAAAGCAACCATTGCAAATCATTTGTACTTTATGTTAGTACGTCATTAATTGAACGAACACATTCAGTGTAAACAGCATCATTGATTATAATGGGTTCTATAATATTATATTTTGTCGCGTCGCACCGTGCCGCGCCGCTCGTGTCCAGTGTAGACACGGTGTGAGTCTTCAGCCGTTTTTTCGACTTTTCACTATTGCGTCAGTTCAAAGGAAACCAGTGCGCCGTTATTTGTTGCGTTGTGATGGGTGTGTTGAAGTAAGCTAGATATTCGCAGATGCTGCACAATTAGGCTGTATTTAGTATATCATGATGCCTCTCGAGTTCAGTATTTATGCCAAATCTGTGCAGAACTGCCCCAAGAAATCAATGAGTGAACATAATTTACAAAAAGTAGCCCGCCAAATTGGCTAGTGATTTGACAGCATTACCCACCACAGCTGATTTTTACCCTTATTTGGAGGGTGTTTATTTCAAACCCTGCATATAAACATTGATCAATGCACATACAGTACATAGAGCACATCAAATGTGGTAAAGATGTGGTTGTTTGATGGGCAAGAGCCAATGAAATTTATTATCGTGTGTCAAGCAAGCACGTTTGAACTTTATTAAACTGTCCGATACATATGGATTACTTCTGCGATGTCTTTAGAAACTTTTTGAACTATCACAGTTATGGTGGAATGAACTTTCTGTGGAGGGACAGAAATCTATTAGTCTTCATTAAAATGTCCTAATTTGTGTGTTTGATGATGAACGAAAGTGTTATGGGTTTGGATGACATGAGGATGAGTAAATGATGACCGAATTTTTATTTCGGGGTGACGGACCCTTTGTGTTTACACTCAGGTGGTGATGTGAACTAATGGTTAAAAATCTGCAGGTTTGCATGGGGTGATACATAAACTTTCATTATTGTGCTGTTGGTTGCTCCAGGGCGACTGTCTCTCTGAAGTTGCTTTGGATTAATTTGTTGTATCACTTGGCATCCTTCAGGCCTCTGTATGTGACCGTGGTTTATCAAGGCAAGTACTCTCACTGCATGAGGATCGGTGTGGCCGTACCGCTTAACAGCACTGTGTCCAGACTGAGAGAGGCCGTGTCACGTGAGACCAAGATCCCACAGGACCAGGTGCAGTTTCCACTTTTATTTTTGGCCAAAATAAAATGTTATTTTGCATGGAATTCCGGTCTTGGTGTAAAGATCTTTACTGTTTCCCTGAATACAATATTCTCCATTAATACTGAGGTGTGGACACGGATGGAGGGTTGATTGCCGTTTGTATGTTCGTCTTCCCACATAACGTCATCAACCAAAGCCGTTTCCTGTTTGTTTGCCTTGTTTTACCGAGATGTTGGGTGTAAACCACTTCTGACCATCCGTCTCTCTTATGTCTGTGCAGTTTGTCCTGACTGAAATGTATTACGACGGTTTCCACCGCTCCTTTTGTGACGATGACGACGATCTTGATATCATTCAAGAAAGTGACTCAATCTTTGCTTTTGAAACTCCTGAGACTTTTAGATTAGAAAACATTCGCTCTAAAAGAGGTACTCTTTCATGCATTGCACTTTGGTTATAGCTCAAAGTATACATCAGTTTTGACGCGAACGCTTAGCGTACAGCAAAACACGCTTGCTTTCATAGTACTCTCCATTTGATAGCATACGCAAACACAGGTGGTTAACTCGTGCGCTAGAAAGTTTTAGTTTTGTCCAGTGTTGGTCTGTGCCATTTCTCTCCAGAATTTGACCAATAAAAATGTCTTTGTACTTGTTTAAACTAGAGTTGCAGGTATCTCTTTACTTGCTCATCTAGGTGGGCGTCTATTCTTGTCACCATCTCCAGTAGTCAGTTGTTTCTTTTTCAACTGTGAAACAATGGGGAGGGCCAGTGTTGCCCCCTTTTGGACCAACTCAAGGCACATGTGCAAGCTGAGCGTACAGAGTATGTGTGGTTAGAAAAGTCGAGCTGTGCTGATGACAGTATTTACGCAACTGTATGCAAACCCTAGCATACACGTAAAAACCGAAGTATACTTTGGGCTTAAGAAAAACTGAATGTGTATCAAATAATCCTAATTATAAGCAGTGTTGGGCAGTAACGCCTTACTTAGTAATGCGTTACTGTAATTTGATTACTTTTTTAGTAACGGAGTAATTTAACGCGTTATAATTTTCAAAATAGTAATTAGAGTATAGTTACAAGCCGAGGTCTCTATACGTTACTGCCGCGTTACATTGCTGACATAATGCAATGTTTTATAATCTGGAGATTTAAAAAGGATGTAGCACACGCACTGACGAGTCAAGTGCCAGTGGATTAGAGAACTGCTCCCGCAAGACACGACGCAGGATGCGCGGGATGCGGGAGAATAAAATGATTCACGGGACTCCCACAAAATAGAAATATCTAATTACATTTTCAGAGTAACTTGCCCAACACTGATTATAAGCAATCAGCATTTATTGAAACATGAAAATATCATATTGGAAATTGAGCTAAAGGCAGTGCTTTGTCTTTGAAAACATAGAAACTATATCTAGCTTAGATTAGGATCATCATAAAAGTAGACTGGAGAGTATGAAAGTAATTATCTTGATACTATTTCTAACTTTTTTGTTGTTGTTTTTAGTGATGCAAGTAACATTTTTAACCATTTCCAGGGAGCCTTCTTGCTAATCTGAATCAGAACAATTTGAAATATGGAGCGGAGAGCAGCCGAACGCCATCTTTCATGCAGGGTGCGATGAATCCAGCATCTCCCAACAAAAACACTGGATGTGAGAAAATGATTCTGCTGATCTGTAACAGAGCCTGCACTGGCCATCAAGGACGGAGGTAAAATTATTGTCTTTCCGACATGCTCACACGAGTCGAAGTTCCATTATTTTTGACACAATATCTTACAGTACATGGAGAAAATGTAGTAATCTCATTATACACAATATAATGCACAAACTGGAAAATCAATACAGCACTGTCTGTTTGTTGCAGGTTCGGTCTTCCGTTTGTACTATATCTAGAGCGCTCTGTGACATGGGATGTGTTACAGAAAGAAATTCTGGAGAAAATGCGTCACCTACTAAGGCCAGGGGTTTACATTCAGGTCAGTGAAACCTCTACTTGTTGTTAAATACAGGTCTTGAAATGCAAAGTCAGTACAATTAAATGACTTTTTTTCTTACATAAAACTTGCACTTCTGATAAAGTGGATTGGTGATTTTAGGTTGGACCCTTTAGTCTGCGTGTGGTTGGAGTAGTTGGAATCACATATCTGTTGCCACAGGAGGAACAGCCGCTATGTCACCCCACTGTGGAAAGGTTTGTAATGCATAACCATGTGTTCAGAGCATATTGTGTGAACTTAAATTTCAGGTGTGACATGTATATTGTTCTACTATTAGTGCACATAGACAGTTCTTCCACAGGCAAGCAAATAGTCAATACTTTTATTACAACAGCATTTTTAACTACACAAACCAAAAACATTTTATGTTACGCTAGATGAATTAATGATTGTAGTTGAAAAGTTTATTATAACTGCTTTAGTGTGATCGTTGAATTTAACACGTGTAATAAAACAAAATACTACAAAGCTTGATTCTTCAATTTGTTATTTTCTTGGCCAACATCATGCCTTTCCTCAATCTTTCCTTTTTAGAGCATATAAATCCTGTGGGCCAGGTGGACCTCCTCATGTTAAGATTGTAGTGGAGTGGGACAAAGAGACCAAGGAATAGTAAGTAAAATGGAGCCATAATTAATAACTTGTCTATAGTGTTTTATTTTTTCTTATAGTGGCCCCAAAATAATATTTAGACAATTAAATCACACTTAAAAATTGTTGAACATCATTGCATTAGATCAGGGCTTCCCAAACTGGGATTTGAAAACCCCTGGGAGTTCGCGAGGGAACTACAGGGAGTTCATGAGTTGATGAAAAGTTAATAATTAAATCATTAAATGAAATAATTAAATGAAAATTAAAACAGATACATTTTAAAAAACATACTTATTTAAAAAGATTTTAAAAATATTTTATTTGTTTCCCTTGCATGTCATGTGACTATTAACCATGAACATGCAAGTGTATTGTTAAATTATTGAAATATTATATTTAAATCTCAGGGAGTACTTCAAATAAATATTTTAGGTCAAATATTAGATGCCACTTGGTTTATTTATTTGTTTGTTTGTCTAATGCATGGAAACTTTATACTGCTGTACACTTCCTGTTGGTAGTTTGTGGTAAGACCAATTCCACAGGGGCTAAAAATTTCAGAGCAAGACATTTCAGTGAAGCCAGAAAGGAAGGGTCATTTCAAACATTTTTTGAAGTTCGACACTGTAAGTGTCAAAGGAGTTTCTTGACCACATGTGTGCATGTATTAAACATTCTCTGGCAGACTGTTAGAGAAAATATCCTGCAGAGATGAAATAAATATGTCTGTTGAAGTCACAGAGAGGATCGCAGACATGCTTGACTGGTCTGGTAAGAGAGATTTGTTTCCAGCGTATGTTCTGATTCCCGCAGTTTGTTTGGACACACTGAGGAAGAGTACATCCCTGATGCTGAGAGTGTGTATCTGCACAGAGAGCAGCACCATCAGCCGCAGGCCTGCACCCTCGCTCAGTGCTTCCAGCTCTACACCAAAGAGGAGCAGGTAAAAGTCTGGCATAATACATGTTCAAGTTTTACCTTCGCAAAGGATCCATTTACCCAAAAATGAAAACTCTTGTCATGTAGTCACTATCATGTCTTTCCAAACCTGTTTGACTTACTTTCAAAGGGAGACATTTCAAAACTAAGCCATACAATGAAAATGAAAAAAAGTCCATGGCTGTCAAACAAGAGTTTTATTGAATAATGACTTAAATTTCTGTCCCTTCCTCACACAAGAGGTGATGTATGATGTTTTAATGTCATTTTTGGAGCTTGACAGCTCTCATCCACTTTCTTTGTATGGAAAAGAGCAGCTCAGACATTCTCCTTCTGTGTTCATGGAAGAAAGTCATACAGGTTTTGAATGACATGAGAGTGAGGAATGAAGACAGACTTTTGATTTGTTACGTGAACTATTCCTTTAAAAGAGCCCTCACGCTCCTTTAATTTCTTTAATTTCCACTTCTCCAGAGCTGCCTTTGTGGGTGTATATGTCAATGTTACTCTATTTCTGCTGTCAGTGCTGTTTTAAAATTGCTATTTTTTTTGCGAACACATCTTTAACCCTGGAACGGGTCCACATATCGTTTAAATATACACTGTGGTTAGCCAGAGCCGGCCTTGGGCAGCTAAGGAAGGGTTTGGAACTGGCTGTGCTTTAAGGAAAATGAAGGAACAGCCAGATTTGTAAATGTAAAACCTCTCTGACTGATTTTGTTTATGTCTGCTTCCTGTATGCCTTCCAGTTGGCCCCAGATGATGCTTGGCGCTGCCCCCATTGCAGGCAACTGCAACAGGGGCGGATCAAACTCAGCCTGTGGACCCTGCCGGATGTTCTCATACTGCACCTCAAGAGGTTTAGACAGGTGCTGTATTGATCAAATCACATTCCTTGCACAAATGGTGCTCTCTGCATGCATATGTGTGATGGGGCCTGTTTACACCTGGTCACTTTGTGCGTTTTCTCTGATCGGATAACTATCCAATCGTGAAAAGACCAGGTGTAAATGCCATCCAAAATGCTTTCAAGACAGATTTAAATCCGATCGCTCAAACCACTTCAGGAGGTGGTCTGGGACACATTCCAGACGAAACTAGACAAGTGTAAATGCATCTGGTTGCTGAAATCACATATGTAAATTTTAATCCTCCCAAAATGTTAAAATAATAAACGTGTGAGAGCTTTATAGGCTATATGACGTGTTACAGTCAGATATGACAGTGCTAATACAACATGCATCACCGTGGATGAGTAGCTGAGTATCTCTTCAGCAAGCTGATGCGTAAACTGCTGCAAATAAAACTGAAATTAAGTCACAGACGCTCAACACACAATCATCTTCATTAAAAGTAGTTAGACAAACTTATCTTTCCAGTGCTGATGCCACTCTTCTTTTGCGGTCTTTCGTCTAGAAATTATCTGATAATTAATAAATCTATTAATTAATTAATTAATTAATAAATAAATAATGTGTGTTAGCATTCCAGTTCACTATCTTTGGATAAAAGTGCGTAATGTGTGTAAATGGCTTACTAATGTGTGGACCTTGTGTCTTCAAGGAAGGGGACAGGAGGGTAAAGATGCAAAACATGGTGCGATTTCCTTTGATTGGCATGGATATGGCGCCTCATGTTTGCGGTCTTTCGTCTAGAAATTATCTGATAATTAATAAATCTATTTATTAATTAATTAATTAATAAATAATGTGTGTTAGCATTCCAGTTCACTATCTTTGGATAAAAGTGCGTAATGTGTGTAAATGGCTTACTAATGTGTGGACCTTGTGTCTTCAAGGAAGGGGACAGGAGGGTAAAGATGCAAAACATGGTGCGATTTCCTTTGATTGGCATGGATATGGCGCCTCATGTGGTGAAGAGAAGCCAGAGCAGCTGGAGCTTACCCTCCCACTGGTCCCCATGGAGGCGACCTTACGGACTTGGCCGTAACCCAGATGACTACCTTTATGACCTCTATGCTGTGTGTAACCATCATGGCAACATGCACGGAGGGCATTACACTGGTAATGCACTAAGAACTTAAGTGCTTGGATTTACGTCAAAATGTCATTGTATTACCTTCTTGACTGGTGGATTTGATATTTCAGTGTCTGTCTTTTAACTCTTAACAGCGTACTGTAAGAACTCCATTGATGGGCAGTGGTATTGCTTTGATGACAGTGAGGTTCAGCCTGTAGCTGATGAGGATGTCTGTCAGCAAACCGCATACATTCTGTTCTATCAAAGGAGGACAACTATTCCCTCGTGGTCTGCAAACAGCTCTGTCGCAGGTGACTCTTGTTCCTTATTGAGTTTTGGGTTGACACAGTTTGCTGACTCATTTATCTTGTTCATTTAGAAGGCTTGTGAAGGTGCTGGCATGTGAACCAAGTGACCCTCTTTTTCCAGCCCGATGAAATTAGTATGACACTCTTTGATGAGATTTTTAGTAGAGCTTGATTCCATTTCGGAGATATAGAAAATAAAAGAATTAAAAGAGTTTGATGTACTGTCTAGACATATCTAGCATTGAGGGGCCTCTGGCCCCTTAAATTAGTCATTTAAAATCATCACAATATTGACATCAGTGTCATGAGCACATTACAGAAACAGTTCGCCAAACAATGAACATTTCTCACTTTCTTTCTACACTGAGCAACCAAAAAAAAAGAATTATTATAAATTACTCTTAGGGTGCTTTTATGATTTTTTTTTTTTATAACAGTACTGCTGTTTTATGGGCCTAATTTTAATTGAATTCCCCTCCACCCCAAACCAGTTAAGACACCACCCTGCAGCCAGTTCTAAAGATTTCAGTGGTCATGTCAATCACAGTACTGATTACCAATGTAACAAACTAACCTAAATCTAAACCTTAGTATAACTTTTTTAGCACATGCTGTTAGGTAGCACTATGGTTTTTTGTGATCACATCCCTCCATGATTTTCTGAACTGAATCCATAAAGTCTAAACTTAACTTCACAGGGTATTGTGTGATGTAGTTGACCAATGAAATCAGCTGTTGGGCGTAGTTTGTAGGGGTGTAAATCGGATGGTTCATCTCAAAATTATATGACATCGATTCTCATAGCCAGCAAAACGATATTTGCCAATACCTAAAAAATTGTACCATATGATTACGATACGATTCGATTTGTTTGGGGAACAAAAAGTCATGCGTTGTATGGCAGTAACTGTCATAGGACCAACAGCTTTTACATATCAACATCTGTCTTAGTATTCAACAACCCTGATGATCAGCAGTGGTTAGTCTACAAGTCTAAAAGATCAGCATATGAAGAGTACTGTATCAAAACAGCCCAATTAATTCTAAGGGTCAGAGAGTGGACAGAAAATGGAATGTTTTTTTTTGTGAAAAATGCTCTTCTACAACAATGCAGAACATGGCCCTGTAAATGAAGATCCTTGTTTTTGGATTTGTGTAACTCTTTTAGGCTCCACCAGCTCATCTTTATGTGAACACTGGGTTAACCGGCTTCCGGGCAGCAGGCCGCCCAGCCTGGCCTCCGGAGCCTCCTCGAGACGCACATCTCTGATCTCTTTGGCAGAGTCAGTGGAGTTTCCCGGTGATCGTAGTGAAGATGATGGTGAGGAGCTTCGTTATGCCTCTAACATGGGTGTTCATCTTTCTGGTGTCTTTAACATGTAAATCTTTAGGAGCTGAGTAGTACCGTATTTTGCCCTCATCTGCCTTGTGTCCTCGTATTCTGTGTATTGTGCCAGTGTTTTACTCTTGCCTTTCTTTATTATGTCTTCTCTCTCTTGTAGCTTTAGCGCTTACTAACACAGGATCTCCCGCCTTGCTCAGTTAAGACAAAACTGCATGCCAATGCTCTTTTCATTCAGTCTGGAATCAGCGCATTAGTTTAAATCTCTCTGTTCTTTTTGTTAAGGAGGATTCTCAACGCGGCCCTTCGTGAGGAGCATCCAGCGGCAGAGCTTGTCCTCTAGATCGTCGGTTACCAGCCCTCTGGCTTTCAGTGAAAACGGGACGAAACCTTCCTGGTCTCTGTCACAGAAACTACAAATGAGATCCAACTCACCCTCGCGATTCTCTTTGGACTCACGCTCCTCCCCTCCTCTCGAGAGAATAGGTGAAGCTTGTGACGACAAAGTGTCCACGTCTTGCTTCGGCGGCTACAGCAGACATGAGCGTCAGCCCAGCAGTAAGGCCCCACTGGCCATGATGGAGGGTAATGGCAGTGATGACGGCAGTGGGAAGCGGATCCTAGACGAGGCCTATTGCAGAGCTCCGACACAGTCCGATAGGAAGAGCTCTAAAGGTGAGCCCGTCGACAACAACAACCAGATTAATGCTGTGGACCAGAATGCTCTCGGAACGCTCGCCAAAGAGCAGAAGCATAAGAGCTCCGGGTCGGAGAAGAAAGCAGATGAGAAGAGCTCCAGCAAGAAGAGCTCCACCAAAACCAAGGGGGACCAAGAGAAGTCCTCCAAGAAGCGCCAGAGCACCTGTTCTGTCACCAAGTCTCCATCCTCCCAAGTGTCTTCCAGCCCTCAAGCGAAGGGCACCAAAGCCACCAATCTAAAAGAGAAGAGCGATTCTCCCAAGAGTACCAAGGGTACACCTTCAGGAACGCCCTCCAGAAGGAAAAAAGAGTCTTTACAGGCAAAGGAGTCTCCAGTGTCTGTTGGCACAAAGGGGAAGCCGTCCCTTACTTCCACACCCCAATCCTCTGCCTCTCCCTCACCCACATCCAAAAAGAGCTCCTCGGTGGCTGAGAGGAACTCTGTGTCTGGCAAGAAGAAGCTGGTGGAGAGAGGCTCCAGCAAGGACTTGGCGCACACCAGTCCCCTGGCAGAGAAGTCTAGAGTCAGTGCCACCCCGCGAACATCCCAACCTAAAACTGCCGAGGCGAGCCGGCCAGAAAGAAGGCCGGTGAAAACCTCTAGCAGTAGCTCCTCAGTCACCAGCCTGCGCTCCCCAAGCGTCTCCTTGAGAGACCTCCGCCGCAGCAGCAAATCCGAGGACAAGGGACTCTCGTTCTTCAAGAGCGCGCTTCGGCAGAAAGAGACTCGGCGTTCGGCCGATCTGGGTAAGACCACGATTCTCGCCAAGAAGGCTGTCGAGAGGACTGCCAAGTCCAGCAGCCAGTGCAGACTCGATGCTGACGAGGGCGAAGGCTCGGGAAACTCTTCCCAGCAGGTCTCTCCGGAGCCGCGCTCCTGCAAGGCTGCCGCCAATGAGAAAGAGTCCTCGAAGACCTCCACCCCCAACAAATGCTCTCTCTTACCAGTAGGCAAGTCCAAGTCTTCCAATTCTGAGACTAGCTTTCAGTCTCCCATCAATGGGAAGAGGCATCTTGAAAAGATCTCATCCTCTAAAAAGCTTTCTTCCAGCATGCAATCCTCTGCACGGCCAACACCGACGCCTCAATGACATTTTAATAGCAGTTCCATTATTTTCTGTAATGCAGCTATTTTTTGATGTGCCTAAGAAGAATATAAAGTATATAGTATATACCTGTATTTTACTTTTCTCAAAGAAAATATGTAAATTATCAGAAAGCGCCTTTCTATCCTGCCATGGAACCAAATCGTTTTCTCTGGCAAGGTATGGTATATGAATCTACTACTGTTCACAACTCTGAATAGGAATGTTTTAACTTAGCACTTTGTATATATTTTTTCTCCCTCGAATAATGCTTAGATGTAATGGATACTATGTACAATACTTTTTAACTTGGTACCGTTCCTTTCTATTTGGACAAGTCACTTATGATTAAATTAGATACTTGCGATATTCCTTGGAGTACTGTACCAATTCACTCCACATCTACACTTGGTGCTATTTACAGTCCAATTTTCCCCTGGCACTGATACAGCATGAGATTGAGAAGAGTTACATCACGAAACCTGGCCGAATTTGCGACTGAAGACTTAATGGGGTTCGGCAGAGTCAGAACAATCTCTTTGGTACCTCTCAAAGCCTGCTCTCCTACCCCAACTTTTTTCTTTTGTACTCGAGAGCAGTTACAAGTGTTCCAGTAGCATTACTGCCCTTAGAAATATGCGCAACAATGCCAACTACAGGCCGATAGCTGAATTGTTGCTGTATGATTGTGATCTTTCGAATGGTAAATTAGTGGAGGACAATCTTTAAACTAACAATATTTAGTTTATTCCAGCAAAACGCTGTGTGAGCTACTTATCTGGATATTAATGGAGGCAGTGTAAGCCCTGCATGAATTCGTTTTGTATATCTTTGTTTTTACAATGAAAGTTTAAAAGCCACATAATCATACTCGAACCATTTCATGCCCGCCAAGTCCAATGCCAACTTATATGAGTGGTTTTCATTTGGCTTGCTCCGAGCTGGGGTTAAACCCCTGCGCAGCGGTTTTTATCTCCCATATTTATATCTGGACAACCAGTGCAATAGTTTTCAACACTCTGTAGGAGAACAGATATATGAACTTCTGTATCTGAGAAACATGTTGAACTTAATGTTATTGTTTTAGAAACAAATTATTTTAAATATCAATACTGTGTGCATATGCAATAGTGATAAAACCATTTAATCAGTGTAAATCGAAATTTATTTTCAGGACTGTAATAGCTGACCACAATAATTGGTTTCATTTTTTTTTGTGCCAAGACTTTGTGATTTAATATCCAATTGAAATGGCTCTGCAGAAAGGCCTTTATTTTGCATACTTGTCAACACTATTGACTTCACCTAAATATATTTTCTTCTCGATTTTGCTCAGACAAGTTAATTTGGACTAATTCAAAATGTTATGTATGACAGGAGAAATGTAAGGTTAAGCAAGTCATTATTGTTACATTTGCATAATAGTGTCATTACGTCGGCCGCTGTTCAGCTTGCTGCCCTGTAATTAAAACATTAATCCAAGCGCTGCTGACACCACTGTTGAACCGTTCTCATTTTCATGCTGAAACCCATCTCTTTCAGCACACTTTATCTTAAAATAGATAATTCAGCAATGAACCTAATGTGTAGCACGCTTCTTATTTTTTGCGACAGGCCCATATTGTGTGTGCACTGAAAAAGTATTTGTAAAAAGCATTATTGCATGATTACATTAACGCATGCACTTAACTATGCAAGTAACTGTTGCTAATAAGATGAGTCTGGTTATTAATGTCAGAATTTTTTTTTTAAAAGAAAACAGCATAAATTGTTTCCATTTTCTTGCTTTTTTGCACACTTGTCCAACTTTTAGTTTTTTAAATATTGTGATATGAGAACATAAATTATTAGCTTTAATCATATGTATTCCAGAAGTAGCAATTGGCATTGTATTTTCCTATATTTTTTATTATTAAAACTATTATTTTAATTTATAAGCTGTTCTTTAGCGTAAGACCTCCCTGTTTCCATGTGATAAATTTAGTTTTTATATTTTTATAGTCACAGCCTGTTTTGGTTTTTCACATTTCGCTGGCGTGATGTGGTCTGCTCATGCTTTCACATGTAGTATGTAGGGAATGTTGTATATTATATCAGCTATGTAACTTTATCGTCAGCATTCAATCAGTGCACACAAGTCCCGCATCGCTTGCAGTGCTGATACACTAAGCACTGCATCATGTTTTAAGTTGTGAAGTTCTCGGACCATGAATTCAGAGAAGTGCTATTACCCTCTCTATAGTCTTACTGCATATGGGATGTTTTCAATGGCTCAAGTGCTAATATGACATGGTCTTATCAAGTGTTTGGATAGGACAGATGATTTTATCATTATAACAAAGCCGCATCAGTCTTATGGTATAATATGCGTGCTCTTGGTTTACACACTGGACTTGAATGATTTCTCTTGGCCCAGAGCAGTTTTCATGTATTGTTCATGAGCTGGTACCCTCTCTGGTGGGCTAATAACTGGGCTGTCATTTTATTATATGAACAACAGTATAGGTCAACCAAACGAGGAAAATAATATTTGGTTAAAAAAAGAGAAAACCATGTAAACGTTTGGTTGCATGAGACTGCGTCAAATGCTTTTTGTTAATTTATTTGTATGTTTTATGTGTATGCACTTTTTTATTTTGAATGATTGTTTTTTTTATTATTATTTTAAAGAATGCATTTCTTTGAAGAATCATTTGTATTCATAACATTGTTTCCCCAATGTAAGTTGGCGGTTGAATTATGATTAAAAAATAGACCTGCATTAGAGGTCCAACCTCAAATTTGTCCTCGAAATAATTACTTTGATTCATTTTATTTGCTTAGCTTGGGTTTGAACTTTTCTTTGCAGCAAGCAGTGTAATATCCAATGTTGACCACAAGATGGGGCTTTCCACCATGCTTTTAAAAATATGCAGCGATACAGAAGATTTTCTGTTAGGGAAAAACAGGCAATTCTAGACCCCTTTTGGAGGACTTCTGGCCCTTGGCAATTAACTAAATGTCTTTTATAAATGAAGGTGCTCATACTGAAAGTGAGTACCAATGGAATCATTGTAGTTTGAGTGAGAGAATCATGTAAACAGTCATGTCTTCAAAGGGTAATCCACTCAAAAATGAAAATTCTGTCATAAGTTTCTTGCCTCCATGTCATTCCAAACCTGTATGAAATATTTCATTTATCTGTAGAACACAAAAGAAGATATTTTGAAGAATGTTGGTAACCAAACAGTTTTGGTTCCCGTTGACTTCCATTGTATTTTTGTCAGTAGGAACCAAAACTGTTTAGTTTCAGAAAAATAAAAGTCATACAGGTTTGTAAGTTAATGACAGAATTGACATTTTTGGGTGAACTATCCCTTTAAGTGAATGTAAACAATGTTTTTAATTTTTCACATGGCAGGTGCATGTTCACATTTGTAATCTCTCTGTCTGAGAAAAGCTCATGCTGTTCTGTGTGATTGCTTGAATAGCAGCCAAAATGGGGTTTTTTTTTCATTGCAGAGAAAGCAAGGCTATTATTTCATTTGAGGCCTCAATATAGGGTACACTTCAACCTGAGCAAACATTTTTTGAGGGCTTATCCCTCCCTCGGCATCCCAAGCCTCCAGGGACAACTACGATATTTATTGTTTGCTTTTAGCTTAACTTCACTCAGTGCTGAATGCTGTCTCTAAGCAAACTTCGTCGGCAAGGTGTTCAGAAGCACCGGCAGACCTAATACATTACCATGTGCAGCATTTCAAACGCCTTTCTCTCTTTTCCCGTCTTTTTTGTTTGCTTTTTTTTTTTAAATACAGCATCTCCCTTTTTCCCCTCTTCATTACAGATTCTGACAGCCATTTGTGTTCGTGAACAGCCCAGTTCTTCGGAGTGCTGTTATCATTAGCAGCTATTTTTGAGGACTAGCAAGTGCCCTGGGTGTTGAGTGCAAATGCATTGCTGAATATTTAACATCTGCGATATTCATTTACAGTCTAGAAAGAGGCTCACCTAAAGTGCTCTTTGCACCGTTTAATCCATAGATGATTTCAGATTGGAGGAACCTCATTAATAATATTTCTGTCTTTGTGGCATTTTATGTTTTGCCATTAAGTTAATAGCTTTTTTGTTAATTGTTAGTTTGAGATTTGGAATCTCCTACCTAGCTTTAAAAATCTGTGACTATTGGCTGCATCTATAAACCTAGCAAGCTGTTTAGCAGCACAGCATTTTTAGACAATATTGGTACAATCAAACATCCAATACTCTAGACATACAGTAGACTGGGCCCACAGATCATTTCTTTTTCTTTTTTTTTTAATAATAAGAGTGTTATTTCCGGTGTTATTAGAAAATTCATCATAATTTAAAGGGGACATATGATGCTGCTAAAAAGAACATTATTTTGTGTATTTGGTGTAATGAAATGTGTTTATGCGGTTTAAAGTAAAAAAAACATTATTTTCCAATCATGTTTGGAACAGGAACTTCTTAGCTGTACTAAAATATCTATGATCTGTATTTATGCTTTCATATGAACAAGATGTGACTTGAGCCACAGTGCAAAATGGGTCTACCGGCACAGTGTCTAGGAAACTTTTCATTAAAAAAAAAAATAAAATTACAAAATTGTATTTTATATATGTCGTATACATTCATAAAGATGTATATTATTTGATATATCTTTGCTAATGGGCACTTAATCATATTTTTTAAGCAACTATATATAGTTTTGCCTAATTTTGTGTTTTTAGAGCCCCCTACAGGTAAGAGAAATTCACTGTCATAAATATATCACTGTCATGATTACAGTGGACCGCTGCACGTGTGTTTGTTGCTGCCGTAAAGCAGTTCGCCTTTTGGCGGGATTTCGTACCCACTCACCGAACTTACATACTCCCAGAACAGACATTTGGGGTGGAGTCAAGTCAAGTCAAGTCACCTTTATTTATATAGCGTTTTTAACAATACAGATTGTGTCAAAGCAACTGAACAGCATTAATTAGGAAAATAGTGTGTCAATAATGCAAAATGACAATAGTAAACACTCATTTTTCAGTTAAAGACAGTTCATCATTGAATTCAGTGATGTCATCATCCAGCTCAGTTCAGTTTAAATAGTATCTTTGCAATCATTTGCAATCAAGTCAACGATATCGCTGGAAATGAAGTGTCCCCAACTAATCAAGTCAGAGGCGACAGCATCAAGGAACCAAAACTCCATCGGTGACAGAATGGAGAAAAAACCTTGGGAGAAACCAGGCTCAGTCGGGGGGCCAGTTCTCCTCTGACCAGACCGCGGAGGGGAGCGAAGCGGTTCCGGGTGGAGATCTCAAAGACCGAAGAGTGTGGGAAAGAAACCGATGCCATTTGCCTCGTTAGAAATCGGTGTAACATCAGAACTGATACCTCAAGGTAAAAAGAAAAGAAAGAAAGAAAGAAAAACAACTTGCAGTTGCTTTACAAAATTACCCATACTAAAATTAACCATGGTTTTACTACAAATAAAACCAAAAAACCATGGTAACCACAAATTAGCCATGATTATGCTATACTAACCATAGTATTTATAGTAAAACTGTGGTTATACAAATGGTAGTCAATACGCCAAAAACCATGGTTAGGCCTACTACACTTTGACTGCAGTAAAACCATGGTTATTTTTTCACAAGGGTATTTAATCAGAATACAGCTACTTTTTTTTTCTACAATCAGTTGAAAAAGTTACTTTTTGCCCAGATGGTGTAGTTACAACATCTACCAGCAGGAGCTAATGTGGAGCTTCCAACAAAGCTTTTCCAGCTAAGCCTTCACCACTCATACCAGGTAGGCATCTCACAACATTTGAGTCCACTGCATCACTACGAATCTCACCCAGCTGTTTATGATCACAGTTTAATACTGTCTCCTCACTCACTGCCCCGGGCATCTACCCCTCCCCTGCTCGATCTGCAGTCTGATCAGTGCTCCAAAGTCTTTACAGGCCAGATGAAGACTGTGTTCATCGCCATTCAGCCCGATTGTGTTGGCTAATTATGACAGTTAGTAGTGGGGATTGTGAGAGTCATTCACAGGCCATTAGAGCTCAGCCCGCGAGGTGATATCATCTGTCACTTCCTCTACTCCCCTGCAGCGCTGCTGTCTGTGGTATCAGTCCGCATCCCACAAGCCCTGAAACAGGAAGCCTTAAACCTGCCTCGTAAGCCTTGTGCATTAGTTCCTTTCCTTCCTTTGTGAGGTGAGTACGCGCTTACCTGACTGTTGGTTTAATTGCACATTTAACATGATCAGGATATCTGTAGCCAGATGTGAGATGTAGGGAACAAACCTTTCAAAAAGCTCCTAAATGTTCCCAACTGTTTCACATCTAACCTCAGTGGAGGCAGTGAAAATAAACGACCGTCAAATTATGCTTATTTACCTTTAAGATGCAAATTTTTTTAAAATGCATTTTACGCCGCACCTCTAGTCAAGGGCAGAGGGACGATGAAATGATGAAAAATGTGTTGAATACCGATCATCAGAGGCCCCTTTGTGCACACGCTGACCTCTAACTGCAACTGCGCTAAGAAAGATAATGCATTGGTCTCATCAGAGGAACAGGAAAACTGAAAATTGTTTCAATATGACCAACAATAATAGCTATTAAATTTTCTGGAGAACCATGGATAAAGGGTTCGTTCATGAAAAGACATGACAATTCTGTCATCATTTACTCAGTCATGTCATTCCAGACCTGTATGAGTTTCTGGTAACACTTTAGAATAATGGTCCGTTGTTAACAAGTAACTATGCAGGAAGTAATAGGTAGTACTAC
>NW_015547688.1:919690-926526 GCF_001515605.1 Sinocyclocheilus anshuiensis
GTTGTGATTAGTAATTAATTGGTTATTCTTTATTAATTGGTCATAGTTCACAAGCTCAGGAAGCTTTCATGAATTTGAATGCGTGCAAAGAATTGTGGGTGATTGAAGGACTTGAAGGATACACCTTCAAAACAGGCTGAATGAAGGACATGAAATGAAGACTGCCTACTAAAGATCCTTCAAAATGAGATGTCCTTCTATGGTGCTTGATGACGTGGCAGCTGAGACTGCAGCCTTACTAAGACGCAGCCTTCTGATTGAGAAGCACCCAGTGTCTTAAGAATCACTAGATAGCAAATATGTTTGAAGCAGGTTAGATTTAAGGCAGAATTTCAACAGAAATTCATACAAGTTTGGAACGACATAAATGTGAGAATTGTTATTTTTGGGGTGGACTATCCCTTTGACCATGTTGTTGTGAGTTGAGAACTACAGCTCTTTTTAGTATGCTTGCACACTGCTGCTGTTCCCTTTGGTTTCTCAATCGTACAACAAGTCAGACATCGCCTGGATCTCTTCCCGTGGTGGCTCAATAAAGAGAGGTAGACAGCAGCCGCATGGAGGAACCTATGGTTTAGCTCCACTCCAGTATGACGAGAGGTTTTAAGTGGCGCAGATGGCGTCATTTATGTACATTCACCTGGTCCGTCGTACTGTGCTCTTCTTGTTTGCACTCAATAATTTCTCTCTCCCACAGTAAAGCAGGTTACTTTAGTAATTCACCAGTGGTTTTCATTCCCTTTGTCCCCTTTCTCTGACTCGGCCCTGGAGAGTGAACAGAACTTTGTAAGAAAATCAATAGTAATTGATTCCTCCAAGGCTAGACATAGAGGGCCACTATTCAGAGCCAAGCATAGGCGCATCAGAATGAGAGGAAGAGGACCTGCACGCAACAAACCCTGCTAAAGGTCACCAGTGTGATGCTGTTTACAGCCGCAGATTAACAAAAAGATCCCGAGCAACTGTGTATTTACAGCTTTGTGGAGATGAGCCCCAATTACTGGGAGGCTGGCTGTTTTCTAAAGGTTATTTGAAGGCGTGCTTTTGAGATCTTGGATTAGACTGTATTGTGTGCCTGTGAAAAGTTTGCCATGCATTTTTTTTTGCAACACATTTGCGTTTCTTTTTTTGCTTTATTTTATATTTTTCACCTCTGGCAGCAAAGAAATACACAGAAACTAATCGACCAAACTTTGTCTGAAACATATAGTAAGTTCTTCAGTTAACTTCTTGATCATATAGTAGAACCAAATCACAGCATTTTTGCTCTTGTGATACTGCTTAAATGAATAGTTCGCCCCAAAATGAAAATACAACATTTACTCATCTTCATGTCACTCTTAAGCAGTGGTCTCAAACTCAGTTCCTGGAGAGCCACAGCTCTGCAGAGTTTAGCTCCAACCCTAATCAAACACACCTGCTTGGAAGTTTCTAGTAATCCTGAAGACCTTGATTAGCTGGATCAGGTGTGTTTGATTATGGTTGGAGTTAACTGTGCAGAGCTTTGGCCCTCCAGGAACTGAGTTTGAGACCAACGCTCTAAAGCAGGGGTGCCCAACCCTGTTCCTGGAGATCTACCTTCCTGCAGAGTTCAGTTCCAACCCTGATCAAACACACCTGTCTGTAATTATCAAGTGCTCCTTCAGATCCTAATTAGTTGGTTCAGTTGTGTTTGATCAGGGTTGGAGCTGAACTCTGCAGGAAGGTAGATCTCCAGGAACAGGGTCGGGCACCCCTGCTCTAAAGGGTGAGTAAATGATGACAAAACTGTAATTTTGCATGAACTATCCCTTTAAATCAGTGGTTCTCAACCAGGAGGCCGGGCCCCACTAGGGGGCCTCAGGGCCGCAAGATAGCTTAACACTAGAAATGCCACGGGGTAAATTTTACCCGTTGCTGTTTTTCAAATGTACATAACAGATTTTCAATGAAGCATTCAAGTCTCCCAGTCATTGACTTTTACTAAAATTGTGTGATTTACAATCCCATGTTGTTAAAAATTGTTTAGATAAAACCAGATAAAAAAATGGGGCATTTATACCTATAAGCGCCAGCGGGTCAAATTTACCCACTATATAATGCCATTGTATTTTTGCGCTGTCATTTTCTTGCCGCTTATGTTTTAACATTGTACATGGCTAGGCAATGCCTTTCACTCACTGAATTAGCGGTTATCAGCTTCATAAATAAAGACAAAATGAGTAAAAGAAGGCGATTTATGGATGCTGAAGAGGAATAAGAAGCAGGCCCGTAACCAGCTATGAGGCCACCGAGGTCCAGTGTTCTGTCGATTTGTGCTACCCTGTCAGATTTTGCTATCTCCTATTAAACAGTGGGTAGTAGCCTACAATTCGACAACGGAAAATGCTACCTGTAAAATTATGGTTTATTAACGTCTACACCTCCCCCAACCCTAAACCTACCCTTTCAGTTATGCAAATACAGTAATTATGTGTTATATTTGCGGTTGTGGCTAGAAGGGATACAGCTACCAACAATAAATATTTTTTTCTACCTATTAGATTGTGTTTTTTTTTAAGTCTACACCTACACCTACCCTTACAGTAATGCAGATACATTAAATATTGTTATTCAGCATTAAGGGCGCGGATACAGCCTCCGTGTTGCCAGATCCAGCTATTATAAGCGTTTTTGGACTTGTCTTTTCCTCTTACTTTTGTTGGAAGTTGCAGTTTAGAGTCAGCGATATCTTTATCTTATCATATTTGCAAAAGATTGGAAATAATTTCGGTTTATTTTTAGTTTTTAGTTTGTTTTAGTATCAATATCTGGCAACACTGCACCGGCACTTAAACTGAGCAATCAAAAAAGCCCATGGACAGGTTTTTGCTGACAGGATACGACATTCGGTAAGGGAAACGCAAAAATTATCATATTATTATATAAACGTTATCAATGCTGTCAAAAGCAGTAGCATTTAACACTAGTACACACAGATCTGTAGAACAAGTAGGTTACAGAATGAAATGAAATACGCAAAAACTAGCCATGAAGAAGTCTATGCCATGTCATTCAGTATAGTTACATTTTCACAAATTATGCTATAAACTTTCATAAGAGCACTAGACAAAGTTATTGTAGTTATGTATTGTTGCAATAAACAACTGATAAAATTATCCACCCTTAAATATAGTAAAGTATTAACACATTTTTATGCAATAAATAGGGTATGATTTAAAAATAATCATCCCTCCAAAACAGAGAAAACATCTTTCACAAACATCTACATGTCTCTCTCCTTTAAAGTGTTTATAGTGTATATAATGAGTTGTATTTGTAGGGGTTATTATAACACAATTCTTTAACACCAACCCCCATCAAAACAGTTGTCATGTGCGTGGGTAAAATTTACCCACTGGTGGTTTTAGGTATACAGAGACCCCGGCGGTTCTATTGTTAAAACAATTAAAAATAATACTAAGTAATACAATAGCATTAATATAAGAAAAGAAAAAACAACAACAACACAAAATCAAGATGTAAGCTAAAATCTTACATCTTGATATAATAGATAAAATATAGTGACTTAGTAGGGTAGCACTGTTGCCTCACAGCAAGAAGGTCTCTGGTTTGAGTCCCGGCTGAGCCAGGATGCCTTTCTGTGTGGAGTTTGCATGTTCTCCCCATGTCTGCGTGGATTTCCTCCGGGTGCTCCGGTTTCCCCCACAATCCAAAGACATGCAGTATAGGTGAATTGGACAAAAGTAAATTGGCAGTAGTGTGTGTGTGAATGAGTGAGTGTGTCCCCGCACTGGGGTTGCACGAGTTCATGTACTCTCAGTGCTGGATTGCGAGCAGGAAGGGCATCCGGCATAAAACATGTGCCGAATCAGTTGTGCAGATCACTCTGCTGTGGTGACCCCTGATAAAAAGGGAGCAACCTGAAGGGAGAGAATAATAATGATGATATTAATAATAATAAAATATTGGTAATAAGTTTAAATGCTTAAGTTATGTAAACATCTGGAATAATGAAATTTAATTATTTGAATAATTTATAATTATTTTATTGAATAATTTACATTATTTTATGTTTTGGCAAATTGGTGGCTAATTTGTATGAATTTGTACTTTTCCCTTAAAAATCTTACATTTCGCTTATGATTCACATCATACAAATTCATATGAAAGCGCCACCTCATAAAATAGTTACGTTTTTCTTGCAAGATCAGAGTGGAAGTATCTTTAGGGGCTTTTCATATTACAATGAAGGCCCTTGAGATCAAATGGTTGAAAAGCACTGCTATTAACATTAACATTATTTTTCTGTTTTAGCAATGTCAGCCATTAAGAAAGTCATTTTAGAGGTAGTCTCAGCCTCAGACGTCACGCCCACGGACCGTTGGCTAAACGTCTGATGCATATGGCACGCAAAAGTGGAAACACTTCAGGAGTTTCGAAGTCATCACCGGATTGGTTGATTACACAGGATTTCTGGGAGACATGTGTGTCGCGTTCTTTAACGTTCCACCTGGAAACAAAGATGCCTTGACGCCAAACCCCCTCACGAAAGAAGAAAACCGTCGTGTTTACAACTGAGACAATGAGCGCTTTTCAGGATCAACTAAACGCTGGATTTTCAAAAGTATGTGAAAAATGTAAAGTTTGCGGCATAGAATCTTTCAAATACGTCAGAGAGTTTTACAAACCAATCTGTTATTGTGGCGACATTTCCATGCCCTGAAACGTGACGATGAAGGAAACGAACTGTGATTGGTTGTTTGACATGTTGGTCAAACGGCCTCATGGGCGGGCCTTGGCCAATGAAAGCTGCCATGGATTCCAGACCTGCAGCCGTCAGTCTTATTTTAGAGGTGGATCAAGTTGTTACATTTTGACGAACAATTACAAAGGCACACGTTTTTCTTTTGATCAACATGTATTGATCACTTGTGCACAATAAGACCAGGAATGTGTATTAAGGAAGTAAATAGTGTGGATTTTGATATCATGTTGACTGTATGAGTTATACGCTCAGCTGTTTCACTCCATGTCCGCCCAGGCCTGGACACATTCCCCAACTATCAATTGCCTTCCTGCCACATTCTCTTTCCTCAGGTGATTGTCATTACCTTAGTAGAGTGAGTAGAGTGATAAGAGATACAACAGGAACAAAACACCCAGAGCATGGCCACAGATAAAGAGGTCCGGGATCTCCGGGATCTGTGGTGCGATGAGGTCAACTGGGCCGACAGCTTTTAGATTGATGCAGGACATCCTCCCAGACCACCGCAGCCCACTGGGCGAGAAAGTGTTGAACAACAAGCATGGTAAACCGAGACCCCTGCAGGGATTTCTGGACACTAGACTCCCTGCGGTCTTGATAAGCCTCTCGCCTGCTTCACACCCTCATCATCAAGGATTGTTTCAGGACATTCATCCTCTAAACCTTCCTGCTCTGGGGAAGACGACACGCTCAGAAAACACAATTTGAGCGTGCAGGAGGGAAATATTTTGGGGGCCATTGTTCTTGTTTTTGAGATGACTTGCTATAATTTCCTTTTCTTTCCTGTCTGATGCTATCTGCAGAAACAAATACAGAGTTTATCTGGCATGGAAACAAAAGCACAGTGTTTGACTGAGATCCCCATCGCAGCAATCCAAACCCAAGCTTGATTTTAATATAGATCTTTGGGGTTCATGTACTCAGCCATTAAGCAGAGCTCAAATGCCATTTGATTTTATCACCGCTCATACTGGATGAGTTGCTCCAAGATACTGATACTCAATCTGTTTCACTTCATCTAGCACCCGGAGGTTTTTCCATTTAAAATGATTTGCTGTAATTCTTAAAGTCTGTCTTAGTCATTGTCAGACAGTTTAATGTGGGCAAAAATTCATATTTTAAGAATTAATGCTGCCCACGTCTCACAGGATGTTAAACCAGAATGACAAGTCTTGGTTAAAATAAAATTTTTTTGTGTGTGACAGTGACAGTTGAAACATTTATAATGATACAAAATATTTCTATTTCAAATAAATGCTGTTCTTTTGAACTTTCTATTCATCAAAGAATCCTAAAAACAACACTGTAAAAATGATTTTCAAAGTTGTAAATAAAACAAAGATTATTGGAGTATGTTTTACAAGAAAATAAGATTTCTTCAAGAAAATCTTTCCACTTTTCCACAGTGCAAATCGTTTCACCACCATTTTTTTTCAGCGAATGTATGACAATTTCCACAAAAATATTAAACAGCACAACTATTTTCAACATTGATAATAAGAAAATGTTTCTTATTATCAATTTTGTCCATGCTGAAGGATCATGTGACACTGAAAACTGAAGAGTAATGGTGCTTTGACATCACAGAAATAAATTACATTTTAAAATGTATTTACATTTTAAAAATGTATTTTTAAAGTATATTAAAATAGAAAACATTTTAAATCACAATCATATTTCACAGTTACTTCTTTTTTATTTATTTTTTAATTTTTTTACAGATTTTCATCAAATAAATGCAGCCTTGGTGAGTATAGGGGAGTTTTTTCGAAAACATAATCTTACCGACCCCAAACTTGAGAATGGGTGTACATAATTTAAAACTACACTTAGTTACAGGAATTTCTTTGAATTTCATAATTTTTTTTTATTATACTAGTTTACCCATGATTTACTCTCATATTGTTCCAAACATTCCTGTAGTGAATTTTTAAAGGATATTCTTCACTGAAAATCCACCTTGCTCTCCTTGCTGCATTCAGAAGAGTGGAAATGTCAATTTTGTAAATGAATCAATTCTTTTTTTTTTTTTTTTTTTTTTGAAATAACTGATAAACTTTAAAACTTGGAGACCTAAGGCAAACTTAAA
>NW_015547688.1:926583-938637 GCF_001515605.1 Sinocyclocheilus anshuiensis
CAAAAGTGGAAACACTTCAGGAGTTTCGAAGTCATCACCGGATTGGTTGATTACACAGGATTTCTGGGAGACATGTGTGTCGCGTTCTTTAACGTTCCACCTGGAAACAAAGATGCCTTGACGCCAAACCCCCTCACGAAAGAAGAAAACCGTCGTGTTTACAACTGAGACAATGAGCGCTTTTCAGGATCAACTAAACGCTGGATTTTCAAAAGTATGTGAAAAATGTAAAGTTTGCGGCATAGAATCTTTCAAATACGTCAGAGAGTTTTACAAACCAATCTGTTATTGTGGCGACATTTCCATGCCCTGAAACGTGACGATGAAGGAAACGAACTGTGATTGGTTGTTTGACATGTTGGTCAAACGGCCTCATGGGCGGGCCTTGGCCAATGAAAGCTGCCATGGATTCCAGACCTGCAGCCGTCAGTCTTATTTTAGAGGTGGATCAAGTTGTTACATTTTGACGAACAATTACAAAGGCACACGTTTTTCTTTTGATCAACATGTATTGATCACTTGTGCACAATAAGACCAGGAATGTGTATTAAGGAAGTAAATAGTGTGGATTTTGATATCATGTTGACTGTATGAGTTATACGCTCAGCTGTTTCACTCCATGTCCGCCCAGGCCTGGACACATTCCCCAACTATCAATTGCCTTCCTGCCACATTCTCTTTCCTCAGGTGATTGTCATTACCTTAGTAGAGTGATGTGTAGAGTAAGAGATACAACAGGAACAAAACACCCAGAGCATGGCCACAGATAAAGAGGTCCGGGATCTGTCTCTCCTGTGGTGCGATGAGGTCAACTGGGCCGACAGCTTTTAGATTGATGCAGGACATCCTCCCAGACCACCGCAGCCCACTGGGCGAGAAAGTGTTGAACAACAAGCATGGTAAACCGAGACCCCTGCAGGGATTTCTGGACACTAGACTCCCTGCGGTCTTGATAAGCCTCTCGCCTGCTTCACACCCTCATCATCAAGGATTGTTTCAGGACATTCATCCTCTAAACCTTCCTGCTCTGGGGAAGACGACACGCTCAGAAAACACAATTTGAGCGTGCAGGAGGGAAATATTTTGGGGGCCATTGTTCTTGTTTTTGAGATGACTTGCTATAATTTCCTTTTCTTTCCTGTCTGATGCTATCTGCAGAAACAAATACAGAGTTTATCTGGCATGGAAACAAAAGCACAGTGTTTGACTGAGATCCCCATCGCAGCAATCCAAACCCAAGCTTGATTTTAATATAGATCTTTGGGGTTCATGTACTCAGCCATTAAGCAGAGCTCAAATGCCATTTGATTTTATCACCGCTCATACTGGATGAGTTGCTCCAAGATACTGATACTCAATCTGTTTCACTTCATCTAGCACCCGGAGGTTTTTCCATTTAAAATGATTTGCTGTAATTCTTAAAGTCTGTCTTAGTCATTGTCAGACAGTTTAATGTGGGCAAAAATTCATATTTTAAGAATTAATGCTGCCCACGTCTCACAGGATGTTAAACCAGAATGACAAGTCTTGGTTAAAATAAAATTTTTTTGTGTGTGACAGTGACAGTTGAAACATTTATAATGATACAAAATATTTCTATTTCAAATAAATGCTGTTCTTTTGAACTTTCTATTCATCAAAGAATCCTAAAAACAACACTGTAAAAATGATTTTCAAAGTTGTAAATAAAACAAAGATTATTGGAGTATGTTTTACAAGAAAATAAGATTTCTTCAAGAAAATCTTTCCACTTTTCCACAGTGCAAATCGTTTCACCACCATTTTTTTTCAGCGAATGTATGACAATTTCCACAAAAATATTAAACAGCACAACTATTTTCAACATTGATAATAAGAAAATGTTTCTTATTATCAATTTTGTCCATGCTGAAGGATCATGTGACACTGAAAACTGAAGAGTAATGGTGCTTTGACATCACAGAAATAAATTACATTTTAAAATGTATTTACATTTTAAAAATGTATTTTTAAAGTATATTAAAATAGAAAACATTTTAAATCACAATCATATTTCACAGTTACTTCTTTTTTATTTATTTTTTAATTTTTTTACAGATTTTCATCAAATAAATGCAGCCTTGGTGAGTATAGGGGAGTTTTTTCGAAAACATAATCTTACCGACCCCAAACTTGAGAATGGGTGTACATAATTTAAAACTACACTTAGTTACAGGAATTTCTTTGAATTTCATAATTTTTTTTTATTATACTAGTTTACCCATGATTTACTCTCATATTGTTCCAAACATTCCTGTAGTGAATTTTTAAAGGATATTCTTCACTGAAAATCCACCTTGCTCTCCTTGCTGCATTCAGAAGAGTGGAAATGTCAATTTTGTAAATGAATCAATTCTTTTTTTTTTTTTTTTTTACACAAATCAGTTGATCCAGTTCACAAAACAGGTTTGAGTGATTTGTTTATGCATCAGATTGATCCGGTTCTGCAGAATCAACTTGGTTTCTAATGGTTTCAGCAATGGTTAACAGCACAAGCTGCTTAAATTCCAGTCGGATCATCACACAAAGCTACTGTATGGCTTCAGAAGACTTGCTATGGACTGCTTTTTCGCTGCTTTTATGTCCTTTTCGAAGCTTGAATGCTTCAGCTCTCATTCATTGTAACTGCATGGACCAGCAGAGTCTTCAGAATGTCTTTTGTGTTCCACAGAAAAGAGAAATTAATATGGTTGAGAACGACATGAGGGTAAGTACATGATGATAGGATTTTACTATCTTTTGAATTCCAATTCAAAATAGAAGATGGCATTCTGTTTGCTGACTGAATTTGAAGTCAAGAATTGAATCGAACTTTACAGACATTCTCAATTGGGTTCTGAATGGTGCACAAGCTCAATGTCTATGTAACTCTGTGAGAGTTTTCTGCTTCTGTTCACAAACAAGGGAACGATCAATAATCAAACAGCGTTTCCACTGGCCTTCATTTATATGCTGGAAAGCCCAATGCATGTAGAACAGCCTAACACAGTTACTTAGGATCAAAACTCATCTTCAGAGACTCATGCAACAATCATGACAGCATGTGTGTTTGTGCAAGAGAGGGATGGACTTGCTTTTGATCGGCCATGCATAATTACAGTATTTCACAAGTCCTACTGATATATATCACTGCAGAGAACTGATGCACATTCATTCATCATGACAGCAGATGCCGTCTGGTTTGATTGCTGCTTCTGAATCTTTCACTCAGATTTAATGAAGCTTCTGCACCTGTCAATTAGGTCAGATTGCAGCTCTCGTACTTTCACATCTTGATTAATATAATTCCAAACAAAGGCTGATAGCTGGAGTAAACATATTTTTCTTTTTATGCGTTCCACCACCTCATTTAAACGTTGTTACTGTTGTTTCTTGTCATATAGCCTAATATTCTTGGCATCTAATATAAGTCTTTGCACTGCTCATAATAGGGTAACGTCTCCATGGTCATGCAATGGTGCACCTGGAACACTGCAAAGATTTAATATCATAGGAAAGGAAGAGGCTGAAGTGGGTTCCAAAATGAACACTTGCCAAGTGCCAAATGTGAGAGAAAATGTGCTTAGATGAGCAAATAAATTGAGTTTAGACCAAAAGGGCCACATTTTTTTTTTAATTAAAAGACGCCAATGGTGACTTTAAATAAACAGTTAAATAAATAAAGGGTTTAAATTTATTTAGGGGAATAAATAAAAAAAAAAAAGATTTTTTAATTATTATTTCGTTATTTATTTTTGCTAAGTAATCAAATTGAACTGTTTGCAAATAATATTTGTATTTTAAATTATGCACACATTTTGTCTTATTTGGAATATCCTCCTGAGAACCAGAAATAAAAAGCTTTGTGAATTTAGTATTTTTTCATGTCATTACATTGTTTAGAGCAGGGGTGCCCAGGGACTCAGTTTTTCTAAAAAATAAAATGACAAGAATAGACATTAAAAGGCAAAAACAATGGGAATTAAAAAAAAAAATCAATAAATGTTTAGGTTTCAGGATTTTTTTTATACCAAACTTTGTTTAAGGATGGTTCTCAGCTATGTTATAAAATATATAACAAAATGATTTTGCTTTATGCAATATGTGTTTAAAAATTCCATAAACTGGTTTTCCCATTAAGCACAATGTTATCTATACACTGTATCTAATTTGCATATTAAAGTGCTGTTGGGACAGCATGTTGAAAAAAGAAGTGTAATAATGGGAGTAGTAATTGGCCAGATTTTCATAATAATATCTAATATTTCATAAGAATATTGATATATAATTTGTTTTCCTATTCAATTCTTTTGTCTCCCAAAATGCACAATAAACATGCTTTTAGTCCTGGTGTCCTCTACAGTGGACATGTATGAAATGATGTCCTGTTTCATAAGAGGAAGTCATATTTTGATTTGAAGCCCCATACCATTTTCCTGAGATGTTGATTTATGACAAACAATTTGAAAATTAATCAGATTTAAATTATAATTACAAAATATTATCATATTTCTATAAGGATGTACAATTGTATCACTAAATTAATGTCAGCCATATTTAAAAACCAAGGAGAGGGAGTGGTCATAGTGAAACATCCAATCATTTGGTATCTCTGGAAAGCCCTGAATGTGCTCTGTACAGGACATCCAGACTTAAAACTGTGACGTGAGGTCTCAGAGAAATTCACTAAAATATAATATCCACTACAGAGCCAAAAACTCCATAGCTGGGTCTCAGGAAGTGCTTATTTTAAAGTTAAAATATTATTGCAAAAATATTAAACATATTATTGCCACTAATGTTGGAAAGAGTTACATTTATAATGTTACAAAAGAGTTACATTTATTATTGATAGATATATACAATAATATACAGAATAAGCAATGAATAGGTCAATTGCTTTGCAACGATTTGTATCATGAAAAGCGCTATACAAATAAACGTGAATTGAACACACACACACACACATAAATATACATAAATTTAATTTTGTAAAGTACAGTAGCATGGCAAATAAAAACATTTATGACAAATTATCTCAATTTACCCACCATTGGCAGGTGTAGCAAAAAGTTCATCTTGGACCATGCATTCGAGCCAGCTGTCCTTTTTATTGAGTTTTATTTGTTCAATCACACAATTACTTTACAGATAAAATGTATTGTAACAGGAAACGAACATTATTACACATATAAGACGTCCCCCATCTTCTCAATGCCTTCCTAAATGGACAGTTTAATTTTCATGCAGCCATAATGGAGGCAGAATAGAGCTTTATCAGGATCCATAGCCCCTTGAGTGCTAATATGGGGCTGGGGAGCCAGATGCCCTCATAAGCAGCTCTCAACATTATTTATTTATGGACGAATAAGTTCAGGCTCTTCTAATATTTCTCCGAGCTTAGCTGGAAAAGCTAATGGGTATGTGAGTCTTTGTTCTATGTTTTTTAATTAACCCTATTAATTGTCATGGGGATTAAGGTGATGCTGAATTGGGTATTTTTCACTCCTTATTGTTCATCCTGAGTTCACTGACTCTAATTTCATTTTCTGAAAGACAATAAATGCACAGAATTTTTTATGACACATCGCTGTAATGTGTATTTCATTCACCCACTTGCTGTTTAATTACCAAATTAATGCATCACTATGTGGAAACTGTAAATGTATATAGATAGCTAATCATTTTTTTTTAAACCTGTGAAGTGATAATATGCAAATGAGTGTCATTGAGTACAGCTGCCGTTTAACAGCCTGTCTAAGTGAGAAAACTGCCGTTAAAGTCATTGTCACTCATGAAGCAAACCTATGTTATGGTAGGTTGTCATTAAAGGGCTTCTTGCCACCAAGCCTGTGGGGGGAATATAAAGGAGGTAAAACCTCAGGGTGTCTAAAAATCATCTTTAAACTGAGGCACACAAAATGCAAATGCAGATACATTTACTGTTAATGACTTGGTTGTCAGCTCTGTCTCCCCCTCGCACATTTGCATCATAAATATCACCTACAGCAGCTCTGGAAAATAAAATTGGTGCTTTAATAGATTTGTCAGCAAGAGGGATTTCTCATTACTTCAATAGGATGCAGCAGCTAAATTCTTCAGCACCAGAACAGGAGCTCACAGAGACAATAAATCAGGCCATATTAGCACTGTTTCTTCAAAAACAATTAAATATTTGTATTAATGTCTCAACCTTACAAGTACATTGCTTTTAAATGACATGGATATGCTTTCATGTCGTAAAATCTATCCTTGCTAATGTCCATATCTAATATATCTACATTTAACATAACATTAACACTTTGACAAATTGTTCTTTTGTGCCAAATGAACTGGAGCAAACATTCTAACAAGTCTGAATAAATATAAATAAATAAATCCAAGCAGACAAAAAAAAGCATTTTAAGGAAAATTACACCTTAAATTAAACTTAAAGGTACACTGTGTGACATTATATATATATATATATATATATATATATATACACACACAATAATAATAATGAGCGCATACATCTTCCAAACAGTTTTCCTACTCTGAATCACAACGGTAAGCCTATAGTGTTTATATTATGGACCTGTCGTGATGGATTTCACGGAAATTGCGCACATACGTAATTCGCCTGTGCATTTCTTGTCATAAACAGGGAGAAGTAGCTCCGGCTATTCAGGCGCGTGTATGGTGTTGATAGTTGTCACAAAGTGCAAGAACTATGGACTGACAATTCATTGGTTGTAAAAACAAAGAAACTCCCAACATAACAGAGCCTACAAGCAAAAAGTGAAAGTTACGTGAATCTGCAATAAAACCTGAATCAACATTGGCTTGGCTTTTTAGAGGTGACTTAAGATACCACTGAAAGGACTTACAGTAAAACCGACCCAGAGATGGATTCTTTTTCACTCAACAGGCAAGATATTTGATTTAACCAATAGATAGCCATGAAGCTCACTAACAGCAGAGTGAGTTAATTATATAGCAGTGGTTCTCAAACCTCTCCATGAAGTACCCCCAGTACTGCACACTTTTGTAACGTCATTAACTTGAAAACACCAGTTTCCAATTAATCAAAACAACAGCAAAAGACTTATCTGCTCAGATGACACATTTCTTCCGATTTCCATGCATACATCGGTGCTTCTAACCACATTCATACGCACATGCCCAGAGACAGCCAAAGCACAACAAAAACAATGTTCTTCCACATGACCCATGCAGTTTTATTAACCATTCACAGGTCAAATTTTACATAGTGCAGCTTTAAGCATCTAAAATAATTCTTACAATAGAAGTCTATGGTGCAAGTGTTTTATAAACAGATTTTATAAACAGAATTGACCTATCAGTAAGCACCGCCCCCCTTAGTTACTGTTGCGAACTCGGACAAACAAACGGATTTGCTAACTGTCTTACAATGACAGCTGTCGGTGTGAAAACCTTGTCCCTATATCTTTTTGATACATTTTGGACACAGAAGGACCACCATTCAAGAGGGACTTAAATATGCCATGGAGGGATATATAAAAGATTTTAAAATAAATATTGTGGGTATTAATTTGGAAGCGAGGGTTTACTGATCACAGTGCAAGCGGGAAAAATCTCATGTTACGTTTGTCACGATCGTGGATGACAACATCCCGGATCAACACTGTTCATGTATCGCAGGGTTCGATTAAATTAATTTACATTTAACCAGTTTAATATGAAGAGACCTTTGTTTATGTGTTTTTGCCCTACATTGTACAAGACGTGAGAATAGTCCGCTATTTAGGTTTGTACATTAGCATGGACTCACTAACTTTAACGTTAGCTAGTTTTAGCCAGAGATACCTTGCTGATGACAATAAAGTTCTGCTTGAGCAGAAAATGAACGTTTTTGTCTTCATTAGGATTGGGGGTGAATGCTCCGTTTTGTTTGGGTTTATGAATTAGAATAAAATAAATTCCATTGACCATCCTCTCAGGATACCTGGAAAACCAGATTTTTTGCGGTCGGTAACTCTGGTGTAATTTGAACGGAGCAGGCGGTCTAATAATATCCCATTTCCGACGTCCATTCAGAACAGCATATCTGTGCTTTATTCTTATTGACCACAGGTACAGCCTGCACTCGGACTGTTGTGCACGCGCTGCACGCATGCTTTCTGCATCACACGTTTTATTTGCGGGGTCTGTGCGCAACATGTGCATAACGATGCAGAAGGATGTACCGGTGGTAAATATATACGGCCCTCAGACAGAACAGGCAGGTTGTCGATGAGTGACAGAGCAGAATAAGGATGGAGCAAAGTGTGGATGCACTGTCCTTGAAGGACGTTCAACTCGGTTTTGTTTATATTTTGCTTAGCCTATAATTTTAAATGACAGACGTCGTATTTATTTCTTTTTCTCTGCGACTTTCCTACTGTGTTAACAGAAAAATGTCAAAAGAATTTAGTATTTTGACAAGATGAATAAAAATAGCCAATAGGCTATTTTTGTACAACCTACATTTTTATTTTTTTTCTCTTTGCAACACTTTTTCCTATTGTTTTGTAAATGTTAAACGAATTGTATCCTGACAAGACAAATAAAAATAAGAAATACAATTTTTGTGGAACATTTTTATTTTCTCTGACAGTGTTTTTCCTACTGTGTTGCATAAAATATTAAAGGGGTCCTATTATGCTTTTTCACTTTTTTAAACTTTAGTTAGTCTTTAATGTTGCTGTTTGAGCATAAAAAAAGATCTGCAAAGTTTCAAAGCTCAAAGTCCACTTCAAAAGGAGATATTTTATTTAACAGAAATCACTTTTCAAAAACTACAACGAACGACTCGTTTGGACTACAACGCATATTTTCCGGGATTTGTGATATCACAAATATCGACGAATGGGATGAGACCTGGTTCAGCTGCACTAGAGAAGGCAACGAGTGTTATCACTATGTCAGAGACATGCTAGCTTTCCCAAGGCAGACAAACTTAGAGTGGTTACAATCATCCGGATTGGACGCAATATTTACACTGAAACTCGCAGGCGGCTATGGTAATGAGCATGACATTTCCCGACCAGGCGCCGCCGCTGAGTAGTGATGTCCGGTTCGCGAACGAATCGTTCGATTTAACCGGTTCTTCTTAGTGAACCGGTTGAACCAGTTCACCAAATCGGACTGAATCTTTTGAAACGGTTCGCGTCTCCAGTAAACATTAATCTACAAATTACTTAAGTTATTAACTTTTTTTACGTGGCTGACACTCCCTCTGAGTCTAAATAAACCAATATCCCGGAGTAATTCATTTACTCAAACAGTACACTGACTGAACTGCTGTGAAGAAAGAACTGAAGATGAACACGAGCAGAGCAGCAAGCCGCACGAACGTACATGCCCACTGCTGGAGCGGTTCTCGTTCTCGAGTCAAGAACCGCTGATGATACACGGGGCAACTTTTTGAGCAATGTTGCTGGGCAA
Organism: Sinocyclocheilus anshuiensis; assembly: GCF_001515605.1. Lineage (NCBI taxonomy): Eukaryota > Metazoa > Chordata > Actinopteri > Cypriniformes > Cyprinidae > Sinocyclocheilus > Sinocyclocheilus anshuiensis. The sequence goes on from NW_015547688.1 coordinate 936,031, forward strand.
CCAAACCAAATGAGAAAAATGGCCCAAGCAACATTGCTCAAAAAAGTTTCCCGGCAAGATTGCTGAAGAAGTTGCCCCGTGTATCATTAGCCTGACTTTACCTCAGTAATATTAGTTGAATGAAACTCACTTTTAATTCAGGTAACACTTATATGGTATAATTTTAACAGAATGCTTTACTCAAACTGTCTTTCTCAAGAAACTTCAATGCCACGTCCCATAACAACAGATGCCACTGGCGTCTTTGCTACACCTGAGTATATTGAAACATGTTTTGACTCAGTTGTTATGCTGTATTTCTCCTGTCTGAACAGGGCATTTGTATCTCATTTCATTACTTGTCATGTAACAGATGCTTTCATCCAAAGTAAATTGCAGTATGCTAATTGCGGGAACAGTCCCTCTGGAGCAATCTGGGGTTGAGTGCCGAACACAATGAAGGTGAAATTCCCTCAGTAACTTTGGAGTTCACACTGATCCATACCTGGCACTGAACCTGCGATTCTAACAACACCAGCCCAAAGCTTTAACAACATGACTAACATCATGCCAGTCATAGTGTTAATTATTAATTTGCACTTTAGCTGAGGCTTTGACTTACAGTACAGTTATTACAGAGACAGTCTCTACACTCTAAAAAATGCTGGGTTAAAAACAACCCAACTTGGGTTCTCTCCAATATTGGAGAGAACACATGCTGGGTTATTTTGACCCAGCTGGTTGGGTTAAAGGTTTTTATCCAACATGCTGGGTTGTTTTATTTAATTAATCTATTATTTAAAAATTATTATATTGGTGGCTTAAAATGGGCCAGAAATTAAAAATCACACACAGAATTACTATAGGCAACAGCAATAATCAAAATATGAACATTTATTATTAAGCAAGAACACCCATGGACAAAATACAAGACAAAATGAATTTATTTGGGTGAATAAAGCATAGTTTACAATATTACATACATTTAAACTTGTTTAACAAGCATTTTAGAAATAAAAAAGTCACATTTAAAAGTTGCATTTTAATTGTATTCAACCACTCTCTATAATCACTTTTTTACCGAAATAGCGCTAATTCTCGTGCCGGTGTGTCGCCGAAATCTGAAGGATGAAGTGACTGACTCCAAAACCTGCCCAAAAACAAACAGTACTGAGATTAAAGAACATATTTTAACATCAAATTGAATTACACTAAGTATTATAATGAATAAAATCCATTTATGTTAAGCAAGGCAAAAAGCGTTTCCATCTTGCGAATTCAGCAGCTGTGTTGGTTCATCGGAGAATTGCTCAACCCAGCGGTTTGGTAAAAAAAAAAAAAAAACCAGCGTTAAAAATGACCCAGCAACTTAATTACAGAAAAACTACCCAGCACCTGGGTAAAATATTAAAAGCAACCCAATAAAATTACCCAACAGGCTGAACCCAGCATTTGGGTTAAAAAAAAAAATAAACCCAGCATTTTTAGAGTGTATGGACCAGCCTGGAGTAAAGTTTCATTTAACCAGCCATCTGGTTACCAATCCAAGTCATTAGTCAACATGAAACGTACTCGGTTACTAACGTAACCTCGGTTCCCTGAGATACGGGAACGAGTACTGCGTCTTGCTAGACGCATTTGGGGAAAAGCCTTTTTTCTCCTGAACTGAAGCCTTTTTTTCATTCACGCAGTGAAACTGCACGGCCATTGGTTCGTGCAGTGTATTAAAAAACGAACCAATGGCTAGGCAGCGGAGCTGCACGAGCCTATGGCGATGAAGCCCGCCAAGCCTGTCAAAGCCCGCCAGAATGGACGGGGCATCTGGCTATATAAGCGGGCGTTCGCCACAGGATTCTCAGGTTACTTCGACTGAAGCGACGACTGAGTCGTGCAGCTACATAGCACAGCTAGCAACGCAGTACTCATTCCCGTATCTCAGGGAACCGAGGTTATGTTAGTAACCGAGTACGTTCCCTTTCGATACCTGGTTAATCGTTCCAGAGTACTCCTGTAACTTCATCACCCAGGGGTTGAGAGCTAACAGGTGAACTAATGCTAGAGAGCTTGAGCGTGATACGGCCAAGGGCTCTCTGCCAGATCTGTTTACGCAGCGCATGTCACTTCAAGTGGAAAGAACCCTGGCCTGCAAGGCCGGGACTTCCAGGTTATAAAACCTTGCGAATGTGGACGACGAGGCCCAGCCGGCCGCCTCACAAATATCCACAATGGACACACCATTGGACCATGCCCAAGACAAGGCGATGCCTCTAGTCGAGTGGGCCCGTACTCCAATGGGGCATTGAAGGCCCAAAGAAGAGTACGCTAGCGAGATGGAGTCTACTATCCATCTAGAGATTCTTTGCTTCATGACCGGAAGCCCTTTGGTGCGGTCACCGAAGCTGACAAAGAGTTGTTCCGACCACCTATAGGGGGCGGAACGCTCAATATAGATTCTCAGAGCTCTGACGGGGCAGAGCAGAGATAGCTCTCTGTCCTCTTCAGAGGGAGGAAGCGCAGAGAGCGTAATGACCTGTGCTCTGAACGGAGTGAAGAGCACCTTAGGTACGTAACCGTGCCTTGGTTTCAGGACGACTTAGTGTCGTTAGGCCCGAATTCCAGGCAGGCAGG
>NW_015547688.1:939430-942369 GCF_001515605.1 Sinocyclocheilus anshuiensis
TAGGACTGGCAGGAAGAACTGACAGGCTCGACATACTGCTAGCATTTCCAGGCAGTTGATGTGGAAGCCTTTTTACGCCTTCGACCAATGGCCGAAAGTCGGTATGTCCTCGCACAGCGCCCTCCAACCTGAGTTGGAGGCGTCTGTCGTGACAACTGTCCTTCTGCAAACCATCCCCATGGCCATGCCCTGTTCCATCCAGCGGGAGTTATTCCAGGGGGCCAGGGCTGTTACACAGGCGATGCTGCCGCCATGAGGCCCAGCATCCATTGAAACGCTTTGAGAGGCCGAGTGGTACCAATCTTGAAGGAGGTCGCCAGCCTCTGTATGGCCAGAGCCCGTTCCGGCGTGACTACAGCTCTCATTTGGGCTGAATCGAAAATTGTTCCCAGGAATGATATTCGCTGGCTGGGGAACAACGAGTTCTTGGCAAAATTGACCCTGAGTCCCAGGCACTCCAGGTGGCTGAGGAGGAGGGTCCTGTGTGATATTAATGCTGCCTCTGACTGTGCCAGAATGAGCCAGTCGTCGAGGTAATTGAGAATGCGGATTCCCATCTGTCTCAGAGGGGAGAGAGCCGTGTCCATGCACTTCGTAAAAGTGCGGGGGGCCAGTATGCGTCCAGCAAAAAGAACCAGTCTCCTGAGCGAATTTGCGCAAGGATCTGTTTCAGCATAGTCATCCTGAACGACCTTTTCATGAGGGCGTGATTCAGGTGTCTGAGATCGAGGATGGGCCGGAGGCCACCATCCTTTTTGGGGACGAGGAAGTAGCGGCTGTGGAAGCCTGACTCGCTCTGAGCTGGGGGAACAGTTTCTACGGCTCCTATCGCCAGCAAATTCATCATCTCTGAGCGCAGGACGTGTGCGTCTTTGCTTTAAGTTGAAGTGGGAAATACTCATCTGAATCGCAGGGTATTCGAGCGAATTGCAGTGAATAACCTCGTTTTATTATCTCCAACACCCAGATTGGCACTACAGGGATGGCCCGACAGGCCTCAGCCTGTGTGACAAGGGGTTGGATTCAATTGAGAGGCTGGTCGCTGTATGGGGACCCCAAACTCAGAAGAGGAAATTTGCTTTCCCTGAAAATGCTTTCAAAAAATGCTTCGCTAGACGTAATGCTCTCATAGCAGCGCAGTCAGCCCCCGTTCACGCAGCCACAGCGTGGGCGTGGCCCAGACGCGTTCAATTTGAAGCAGTCAGTGATAATAATCACTAGTGACAGCATTCTCTTTTAATCCACCTAAAAAGATCAAACCACTCGTTAGAAGAGGAGTTTTGATGATCTTTATGTGTAAACACTCTGGAAGATCAAAAATGCTGTGTGCATTCTCTCAAATCCGCTCGTAGCAGATGAGGGGAGGGGCGGGGCCGTCTTCATTGAAGAAGGCGAGCCGCGAGCAAAGCAGAGCGAGACATGAACTCTCGCTGTAAGAGCGGTCTGTCTCCGCAGCGCAGCCTCAGCGTGGGCGTGGCCCAGGCGAGAGGCGCGTTCAAATACAAAGCTGTCAGCGATATTGAATCATTGGTGACAGCGTTCTGCTCCAAACCGCCCAGGAGGATTGAGCCGCTCGACAATGCGGAGTGCCGATCCCCACGTGTAAACACACTGGCAGATCAAAGAGCTGCGTGGAGAGTGATGCATGCGGGGGCTTTGCCGGCATTAAATCACTCAAGCCTGATCGTTCATACCCGCGAGTTCGTCATTTCTACCTCCGAGTAACTGGGAGGAGAGAAACACAACAGCGGGGCAGGCGGGGCTCAGCGACGCACACACAAATGTGAAGCTGCCAGCGTTTTGCTTTGATCTGTCTAGGAGGATTAAGCTGTTCGTGAAACGAGGAGCGCTGTTTCTCACGTGTAACACACACTGGCAGATTAAGCACGCCTGATGTGTGTTGGCATGAAATTGCTCTGCCTGATCGCTCAACCCGCGAGCTCGCCGTTGCTTCTTCCGAGGTAACTGGGAAGAGAGAAACATGAGAGCGGGGAGGCGGGGCCCCCTTCCGTGAACGAACAGGGGCAGACTGCTTTCGTGGTAAAAGCAGCCAGTGTCTGTGAGTGCAGTCATAGTGACACACACAATTCGAAGCTGCCAGCGGCAGCATCTGCTCCGATCTACTTAGGATAGAGCCGCTCGATGTAAAGAGGGACGCTGATCCTTATGTGTGAGACACGGATCGAAGTGCAGCAGGGAGAGCGAGTACGGTCGGTCAACCCGGTTGCTTATTCCCTGACTCTGCTGTTTCCCTCTCCGAGGCTCACTGAGAGAGGAGAAACAGGAGAACGGGGCTGCCTTCAGTGAAGGCGGTCCACGAGTGGAGAAGGGCGAGACTCATACTTTCAATGAGAGCATTCCGTCTCAGTGAGCGAGTAGTCTCTGCGTGGGGGCTGCCCAGACAGGTGACACACTCACTGCCCTTCTGCATCGTGCAAGATTCCCTGCACGAGCCACACTCGCAGCGCGGCGAGCAGGCTTTCAGGATCAGCGATGAGCGTAGAGTCGTCGCTGAAGGAGAAGAAATTTGAGAATCCTGTGGCGAACGCCTGCTTATATAGCCAGATGCCACGTCCAATCCGCTGCCTAGGTTCGTTTTTTAATACACTGCACGAACCAATGGCCGTGCAGTTTCACTGCGTGAATGAAAAAAAGGTTTCAGTTCTGCTTTTCAATGGGGGAAATGTAGTGCAGGATTGTTTTTAAATAAACATTCCAAGGTAATGTTGAAACAACAACAATAATAACAAAAGTAAATTAATTAAAAAGCAAAAACTGAGATTACAGTGGAATTTACAATGGAACTGAATCAGAGCAATGTTTGGAGGATTTCTAAGCAGAATTGTGTAATTATATGAAAGCATTTGCATAAACTCTTCTGTTAAAACTTGTGTATTATTTGATCAATTAATCTGTTAAAATGTTATTTATTTATATAT
>NW_015547688.1:944278-945537 GCF_001515605.1 Sinocyclocheilus anshuiensis
GCTTCATGAAAGAATTTTTTTTTAATTTTCTTTAGGGGAATATATATATATATATATATATATATATATATATACCGTATATATGTATATATATATATATATATATATATATATAAATGTTATGTTATGTGATTTTAACTAAACCATCGATGACAGAGCCGTCGTGTGTTGTTTACTGTTGGAAGGTTGCTTTGCAGAGCGCAGACTTGAAGAGTTGCCATGCCCACTTATTATATGCAATGCCTATTAGGTGTCTTTGGGCTTGTTGTTTGGGCTCGGCTCATCTTATGGAGTTAATTGATTAGGAAGGATTAATTTTATGGAGTTAATAAAGTAGACAGGTGCAGGTCACGATATTTTGGTATGTGGCTTATTCAAAGAAATTTAAAGGTGCTGTATGTAATATTGACAGCTAGCAGTTGAAATGGGTCCAAATACAAAATATTGGAGAGCATCGTTTCTCCTGCTACCTCTTCCTCAGACTCAACTCTCACATGGGTTGCCAGATTGAGGACACGCAACAGGAACGAGCGCAACTGACATTGGAAGGTGATGAGCCTAACACTGTAAGTTGATGAGTTGATTAATCCACATTTTAATCTTCCTCTGGTCATGTAGCTTTTTAGATGGACGCTTAGGCTTTGTACACTCTTAAGAAAAATGGTTCTAAACAGTACCAGAAAAGGGTTCTTCAGCTTGTAACAATAGCAGAACCCTTTTTGGTGCTAAATAGAACCCTTTTTATAGGGTTCCATAAAGAACCATGCTTTGAAAGTGCTATATAGAACCTTAATGGTGCTATAAATAACCTTTTTAATTATAGTTTATTTTAATTAATATTAGTATATTTATATCATTAATATTAGTTGTATTAATATTATTTGAATAAATTATTTATTACTATTGTTTTTTTTACCCCTCTATCTGCATGGTCTTATAATATCTTATAGCTTCTATTAAGGTTTTCATAAAAAACAACAACAACAGCATGTTGTGTCAATTAGGTATTTTTGTTTTATTTAATGACATGTGAAATTGTAGCAAAAATGACAGTGATTTTAACAACCGTTATTAGCAGAATACATTAATAAATGACAATTGACATTGAACATAAATAAATACAGAGGTAAAACAAAAATAGCAACAGAAAATAGTGTAATGAAGACCAAGTCCTAGTGAAATTAGTGTTGTCAAAAGACCCGGCATTTCGGTACCAAGTCGGTACTAAAAAAATGAAAACGTTACGGTACCAGGTTTTC
>NW_015547688.1:946899-948158 GCF_001515605.1 Sinocyclocheilus anshuiensis
GCTTCATGAAAGAATTTTTTTTTAATTTTCTTTAGGGGAATATATATATATATATATATATATATATATATATACCGTATATATGTATATATATATATATATATATATATATATAAATGTTATGTTATGTGATTTTAACTAAACCATCGATGACAGAGCCGTCGTGTGTTGTTTACTGTTGGAAGGTTGCTTTGCAGAGCGCAGACTTGAAGAGTTGCCATGCCCACTTATTATATGCAATGCCTATTAGGTGTCTTTGGGCTTGTTGTTTGGGCTCGGCTCATCTTATGGAGTTAATTCATTAGGAAGGATTAATTTTATGGAGTTAATAAAGTAGACAGGTGCAGGTCACGATATTTTGGTATGTGGCTTATTCAAAGAAATTTAAAGGTGCTGTATGTAATATTGACAGCTAGCAGTTGAAATGGGTCCAAATACAAAATATTGGAGAGCATCGTTTCTCCTGCTACCTCTTCCTCAGACTCAACTCTCACATGGGTTGCCAGATTGAGGACACGCAACAGGAACGAGCGCAACTGACATTGGAAGGTGATGAGCCTAACACTGTAAGTTGATGAGTTGATTAATCCACATTTTAATCTTCCTCTGGTCATGTAGCTTTTTAGATGGACGCTTAGGCTTTGTACACTCTTAAGAAAAATGGTTCTAAACAGTACCAGAAAAGGGTTCTTCAGCTTGTAACAATAGCAGAACCCTTTTTGGTGCTAAATAGAACCCTTTTTATAGGGTTCCATAAAGAACCATGCTTTGAAAGTGCTATATAGAACCTTAATGGTTCTATAAATAACCGTTTTAATGATAGTTTATTTTCATTAATATTAGTATATTTATATCATTAATATTAGTTTTATTAATATTATTTGAATAAATTATTTATTACTATTGTTTTTTTTACCCCTCTATCTGCATGGTCTTATAATATCTTATAGCTTCTATTAAGGTTTTCATAAAAAACAACAACAACAGCATGTTGTGTCAATTAGGTATTTTTGTTTTATTTAATGACATGTGAAATTGTAGCAAAAATGACAGTGATTTTAACAACCGTTATTAGCAGAATACATTAATAAATGACAATTGACATTGAACATAAATAAATACAGAGGTAAAACAAAAATAGCAACAGAAAATAGTGTAATGAAGACCAAGTCCTAGTGAAATTAGTGTTGTCAAAAGACCCGGCATTTCGGTACCAAGTCGGTACTAAAAAAATGAAAACGTTACGGTACCAGGTTTTC
>NW_015547688.1:952719-958829 GCF_001515605.1 Sinocyclocheilus anshuiensis
TTAATTAATATTAGTATATTTATATCATTAATATTAGTTTTATTAATATTATTTGAATAAATTATTTATTACTATTGTTTTTTTACCCCTCTATCTACCTGGTCTTATAATATCTTATAGCTTCTATTAAAGGGGTCATATGATGCGATTTCAAGTTTTCCTTTCTCTTTGGAGTGTTACAAGCTCTTGGTGCATATTATTTGAATAAATTATTTATTACTATTGTTTTTTTTACCCCTCTATCTGCCTGGTCTTATAATATCTCATAGCTTCTATTAAGGTTTTCATAAAAACAACAACAACAGCATGTTGTGTCAATTAGGTATTTTTATTTTATTTAATGACATGTGAAATTGTAGCAAAAATGACTACATTTTTGCTACAATTTACAGTGATTTTAACAACTGTTATTAGCAGAATACATTAATAAATTACAATTGACATTGAACATAAATAAATACCGAGGTAAAACAAAAACAGAAACAGAAAATAGTTTAATGAAGACCAAGTTCTAGTGAAATACTGTATTTTCACAATCCTCTATGATGCATGTAAACCCATCATTATGTGTTTTTGTGACCCTGTCTGTGAAATTCAGGATAAAGTCTCAAAATCTAATTATGAGATAACAAGCATCACAATATGATTTCAATCTTTGACATGGCCTTACTCAGTCAATATTAAAGACATCAAGGTTACATTTTCACAGAATGTTCTTTACATTATTAAGGATGATTTTATGTAAAACAGTAAATCTCACACACACACACATACACAAAAAAAGACTTTAGCTGGGTTTTCACAGGCAGAGTCACATTTTGGTGTTCCAGTGAAATATCTTCACAATTAATATATTTGTTGTGACAAATCCCGGTTAGTCTAACACAGTTCACATAGCAAGGTTATTTATTTATTTTTTATAATAAATAAACAGAATAAAAAGTAGATAGAAAAGAAATAGTATAGCAAAGAACCTGTAAAGAACCATCTTTTTTTAGTGTAGAATCGGGTAGAATCTGCAAACACTGACCCTGCTGGTTTCCATTGCTGCAATATGCTGTGTAGGGATTTCTAGTACATGAACGGACACTGCTATGCTCCTATCAGCCATCAGGAGGTTTGCTAATCATCCAAGCACATGACTCCAATATTCTGGGTCGACTTCCTGCCAGTCGTGTCGTCATCTACTCAGAGGAGTGATTAAAGATTGATCCAATCAAGTTAATTCCCTTACAAATTTAAGTAGTCAAGTTATCTACAGCTGTTTTCTGCCAAATAGCAACCCGAGTGTCAAAATTCTATTGGGTAAATTGGCAGTGGGCGGAATCATGCAGACCAAAACAAAAACAGACATTCCGACTCAGAATGCACATTTCAAAATAAATATTAGCCGGCTGTATAGTGTTGTTTGTTTTTTTTGTTTTTTTTGAGAAACAAGTATGTGAACTTAACATGACTGCATCATATATGAATTGGCCCTATTCACTTAAAAGCCTTTAGACAACTGCATTTACATCACAGTAAGCTTATTAAATTTTCAGATCAGCATTCGTTTCGTTGAATTCACTTGTTGGCGATCTCATCTTCAGAAGATTGGCGTCTCCAGATGCGAATGTCAGTCTGGATGCGCCTCGAGCTGTTTTGCACAGTGAAAAATCTTAAGTTTGTGCATTTAAAATATACATCAAAAGTGCAACTTCAACAGGCTTTTCAGAGTAATTAACGTTTTAAAAACATACATTTTTCATAACTGCTTATGACAGCAGCCTTCCCGTGTACTGTCCAGCTCCTCAAGCGAAGAGTCATGGGAATGATAATGAATGCAGCACGATAAATTATAGATCATGTTATGCTAGAGGAGTGTGAAGTCTTTATTGTGTGGGAACTGTTTTAGGGCATTCACTTCAGATTTCTTTCACACTCCCAGAATCCCTTTCTCTCATGACCCAGGTAGGGCAAGGGCACACTAAAGTCTCTAGCAAACACACACGCTTCTTCTAAAGGTGAACTTTCTCTTCTTGCTTCTCTGCTTTTGCAGTATTACCAGCAAACAGAGTGATGCATTTTATTATAGAAGAATTAAAATGCATAATATATCACAATCAAAGCCGTTTCTCAATCTCAAGGGAATCCACAATTTCTCAATATTGTAGCTGTTTTTCTACACTCATTAATCAGTATTTTTCACAATTAGATGTACAGTCATCCATATACAGTAATTTGATTCTGAATACTAATTGCAAACTGAGCATGAAGGTTTAATTTGCATATTGACTTCAGTAATATGACTGGCATCTGTATCTGAATTATCATCTTGGTTATTTAACATAAAAATTCCACCTTTGTAATTAAACGAAGGCCTCGAATGAATAAAATATCAGCCTATACTTCCAATACATAAACTTTAAACCCCTTTAGCTACTTGTGAGGATTTCTAAAGTTCTTCTTTTCATGTATTTTTAATTGGATCTTTAAAAAAGTGTGAAAGTGAACTCCATACAAAGTCTTGACATGCAATGCGGAGGCAATTTACGGCAATTTAGCGCGGCTGGAATTGAGCAGACTCCTCAGGCACCTCTTTTATTTTCATACAGGATCTAGTGACAGTAATGAATCATAGTTAAGAGCATACTGCAGCGTAAGCTCCCAGTTTATTAAACAGTCAGCAGCTCATTGCTTTTGATCCTCCGGAGTGTCATAGTAACTGATTATGCCCAGACGTGCTGATGTTTCCCTTTACTCGTCCCCGTCGCATCTCCTCTATTCTACCTTTCACTCGTCCCTTCACGAAGATCGAGAGAGGGAGTCGACTTCGACAAACAAACAAACACAAACAAACAAACATGTCGCTAGTCTTTTTTAAAAAGTAATATTTCAAAAAATGTTGATTACCACAAATAAATAAATCAGAATAACTAACTAATTAATTAATTAACTAAATACATACATAAATGTCTCTCCTTGGTTCACAGAGTGGCACTGGCAGTGTGTATATATATATATATATATATATATATATATATATACATACATTTTTTACAGGTATTTTAGGGTTAATGGCATTGTGTTGTAATGATGACAATGTTGTCAAGTTGAATATAATGAACATACTAAAATCCAGGGTTATTATAGTTAACTAAAATTAAAACTAAATTGAAACTAAAAGTAGACCCTTTAAAAACGTTTGTTATTTGAAATAAAATAAACGTTAACTGAAATAAAATATTGAAAAATTATCATTAAAATGACTGCAACATGATTCATTTTAATTTATTTTAACTCGATGCCACGCTTTTTCAATAATGTTTATTTCATTTCAAATAATATACGTTTTTTAAAGGCTCTAATTTTAGTTTCAATTTTGTTTTACATTTTAAACTTAAACTAAAATGAAAATGCAAAAGGAAGATATAAAAATAAAAACTGATTCAAATATGATTAAAACCTATAATAGTGTGTCAGTAACATATTAAAATAACCTATAATTTCTCACCTCTGAATTTATGTTAACATGGATATTGTTTACTTGTGACTAATATATTGCAACAGTGAGTATTTTAACGTTTATGAAGTGGCCCATATACACTTTCATTGCAAGTGCCTCTTTAACCACTCAAAAACCTTTAGACAACTGCATTTACATCACAGTTGTTAAATTCTTATATCTCTATTTCGTTGTGATGTTTCCGTTTACCCTTCCCTGGCACATCTCTTCTCTTCTACCTTTCACTAGTTCCCTCATGAAAATAGTGGGAGGGAAATGACTTGGACAAACAAACAAACAAACAAACATGTCGCTGGCCTGCACTGTGGAGACTGTCGTGACCTTGCTGTATATTCCCTCTTGTATTTCCAGTCTGTGTGGCTGAAGGTGGACATTTAATCATCTTGCCCTTTGGTTTCTTACAAAGGTTCACGTTGACTTTCTTAGGAAGGACGACGGAGATGACTTAGAGAACGCTTTGGGGCCTTCGTGACCTTGCGCTCAAGCTTACTGTTCTCATCTCAAGTACCGAACTCAAATCAGATGTATTGAATAGCTAGGTAATGCTGATAAGCACACTGCTTTTAGCACAGATGTCCTCAAACTTTAGTTTAAAAATAAGCCTGCCAATATACATAAGCAGAAGGTGAGGAGATTTGCCAAGCGGTACGCTGTCTAGCAGCCTGTGCAGACACTAAACGCTGCACGTCTCTAACGTGGCGGCATTCTCGTTATGTAACACGTCAGCTGCCGCTTCCTCTCCTATTCTTTTTCAGGTGGCTCATTGCGAGCGTATACCCTGTGGCTATATCACTGAATTTGAGATAAAGACCCTTAACGGCAGCAAAACGATTAGGTGTTTCCTCTGTGTTATGGTACACAGACAGCTAATCAATCATTTTCCATCTGAACGGTGCTAAGTTTCACATCTGTTTCCATCAGGCACATATCCAGAGTGCTGTCTGTCACATTCCAGTAAAGCTCAGCCCTATATTCTCTCCATCACAAGATATGCTGATCTGAATGTATGAATTTATTCATTTTTGGCTTCGCTTCAGACAAGCCTTTGGAAAGTCTTTCTACAAAAAGGATGTTTCTGTGTCTCTCATGAACATATGTGCAAGTAAAAATGCCTCGAACAATGAATAGCTTGTGATAATCCTAAAATGTCAAACTTAACTTTGTTATACTACAATAAATATGTATATGAAATATATGAAGTGCCAAACAGGGAATACTTATATAAAGTCTGAATATATAAATATAAATCTGAATATTTAAATGCAAATCAGAATATAAATGTGACCCTGGACCACAAAACCAGCCATAAGGGTCAATTTTTTTTGAAATTGAGATTTATACATCATCTAAAAGCTGAATAAATAAGCTGTAATAAATGTTAGGATATGACAATATTTGGCTGAGATACAACTATTTGAAAATCTGGAATCTGAGGGTGCCAAAAAATCACAATACTGAGAAAATCGCCTTTAAAGTTGTCCAAATGAATTTCTTAGCAATGCTTTTAGCAAAGTGTTGCTATATTTACAGTAGGACATTTACAAAATAACTTCATGGAACATGATCTTTACTTAATATCCTAATGATTTTTGGCATAAAATAAATATTGATAATTTTGACCCATACAATGTATTGTTGGCTATTGCTACAAATATATCTGAAAGTGAAAAGTGAAAGTGACGTGACATGTGGCCAAGTATGGTGACCCATACTATTACTATTGGAGTATTGTGCTCCAGGGTCACAAATATAAAAATCTTAATATATAGAAGGAAATCAGAATGCATAGAAGTCAATCTGAATATAGTTATAAGTCTGGATATATAATTGTAAATTGCAATATATAGATACAAAACTGAATATATATATATGTATATATGTATATATATATATATATATATATGTGTGTGTGTCTGTGTGTGTGTGTGTATAAATCATGACTATATGTATAGAAGTAAATCAGAATATATATTTTAAAGTCTTAATAAATAGAAGTAAATTCGGCAATATAGTTATAAGTTTGAATATATAAATGTAAATTGTGAATGTATAGTTACATTTCTTACTATATAATTCTAAATCGGAATGCATATGTATAAATCTTGAATATATAAATGCAAATCTGATGCAAACATGTACATGTGTGTACATGTGTCAATGGAGCTATTGTACTATATTAATTATTGTAATGATTGCTGTCTATCACATGCTGCTGCAATTGTCTCAATAAAACCAGTACTTGCAAACAGAGTAAGCCCTCTCAGCCATGTTGAATTGTCTAGAAAGCTAGGTATTAACACTTTTGGCAAGTAGAGCGAAAATACTCCTTTTGGTTTAGATGAGTGATATGCACTTACAATAATTAATATAATACAGTATCTTCACTGATACATATAGGATGTACAGGCATTCAGTTTTCATTAAAAATAAAAATAAATCAATTAACTTCTGTCTATTGGCATGCTGGATAATAAAGATATAATTACATTTATATGTAGAGAATACATATTCAGATTTGTGTTTATATATTCAGGATTTGTTTTTATAAATATTCCGATTTACAATTATATTTTCAGAATTATAACTATAATGTTCATGATTTATA
>NW_015547688.1:958895-993192 GCF_001515605.1 Sinocyclocheilus anshuiensis
ATTATTAGCATTGTCGTTGTTGTCATCAATGCTTTCATTTTTGAATGGTTGCTTAATATTTGCTTTATTTTTGTGGAAACAGTGATTTTTTTCAGGAATCTTAAACAGTACAGTACAGTATTAATAAACAACAACAACAACAACAACAACAATAACAAAAACTTTTGTTACGATGTAAAAGTCTTTATAAAAGTCTTAACGCCCCCACACCCCAATCAATCGATCAATCAATCAATCAATCAATCAATCAATCAATCAAATTCTTTCTGACTCCAAACTTTAGAACAGCAGTGGATTTTTTAATCATTTTACAATGATCAATGATTTTAACATTTTGAAACTTATTTCCATGATTAAATTAACCAATTGAATGAATAAGTTAAATATAAAACATGATTTCAGACATTTGTACCATACTGTAAATTTCAGTTTAGCTTAAGATAGCATTTTATTTATTGGATGGTAGTTTATTAACACTTAATCAGGCATCTTTCATCTTATAAAAATAATACAAATGTAAAAAAAAAAAAATTCTATTTATTTATTTATTATTTTGTTAAACTTCTTAAATGCATCATGAAACCTATTTATTCAGTCAGTTTCACTCACATCGAAGGTTCAGCACAGTATGCAATCTGAGCCTCTGGGAATTAGAAATTCCGGGCTCTAGGCACTAGAGCTCATTAGTTGTTTAGCATGTGTGAAATTAATTATGATTCCTTGTAAGGAGGTTGAAGTCAGGCCAGCTGAGCCCATGAATAGAGCAGGGAGATATGTTTGGTGTCATGCTAAATAAGTGCTGCTGTCTCTGGCTCAGGGCAGAGGCGGACTTACCCATTAGGCAAAGGTAGGCGACTGCCTTGGGCCCCCAAAAGCCAAGGGCCCCCTAAAATGCTTTTTCATATACGCATTAAGCGCTGACATGAGAATAGTTGCTTTTTACTGTCTTTATCACCACGACAACCATCTGCGTGTCCGAGTTGAACACACTTCTTGTGTATCCTGCTTGTAGCAAATTAAAATATCATGTATCTGAAGCTGTAATTAAATATTGTGCAACAGTGCATGTTGTATGTTTATTGTTTTAAATGCCGCTTACTCATTTATGAGAAGGACCCAAGTAGAGGATGCATACGCTGTTACTTGTTTGGTTGATATAATCCTTAGGTGTGTAAATGTATAATTTCCATTTCATAATTTTTTCATTTTCATTTAAATTTGTAGTTAAAATAACTAAAATAAGTGTATTTTAAAGTTTAGAATTAGACAGCCTTTGGCAGACAGGCTTACGCTGGTAACTCATCAGTGGACTTTCCTCCTGAATATAGGCTATATTTTTCTCATTCTCACTAATTCAAGTTTTTATATGAATGAATCTCTGAAGGGAACCGACTGTCTTCAGAAAAGTTTCGGTGGCATTTTCAATTTATCTGATAAAGTAGCGTTCATGAGCCCAGTGCTGCTTTGTTTACAGCCGTTACCGGGGAAACCACTGTATTTCTGATGTTCCAAAGGCACTTCCTGCTGGCAGAGAATGAATGTGCATTTTCAATAATCCTGTCTGCAGTTTTTGTTCAGACCAATGCGAAAATCCACCCACATAACCCCGTTTTAAATTAACACAATAATGTATACTTCTGACTTATCCATTTTCTTAAAAAAAAAAATAAAAAAAAAGTTTTAAAGGCTCAACTGTGCACCCTCGTAACACCGTTTTAAATTAATATCATGATTTATACTTCTGACTCATCTCTTTTCTTAAAAAATGGTTTAAAGGCTCAATTGTGAGGTTGATCATTTTATAATTTATTTTGTTTTTGTGAAAACTGCGGTGCGATGCAATGCAACGCAACACGTAAAAAGACAGTATAAGTCATTATAATCAGTAATTATGTCCCCACTGGATGCAACAAATGCCTCGTTTGTAATGGGTTTTCATGTCCAATATAAAACTGGACCCTATTAACTTTAATTGTTAAAACAAACAAATAAATGAAATCAAATATTTACACTGTGATTTCAAACCCTAGCTTGAGATGGTATAATGCAGTTTAAAATAATTAATTGGACATCCTTTGTCTGATAAAATTCAGTTAAAAAATAAATAATTCAAAATTATTTGCAAAAATTACAAAACCATTTCAAAACTGAAAAGGCATCCATTTTGAAAGTAAACAATGAAAAGCGAAACGGAACGGAACATAACAAAACAAATCAGAACAGAACAGAACAGAACAAAAAAAAAATACAAAACGATTTTCTTAAAAGATATTTTAAGAAAATGAAAATGAGGGCGACATGAGGGTGAGTAAATGATGACAGAATCTTAATTTTTGGGTGAACTATCCATTTAAATAATTATTGGTATTAATTAATTGTGTATAACAATGCTAGTCATTTATTTCAGAAATATGTTTTAGACTAAAAACAAGATTCTTGAGCATGTTTCCTTATATAAACCTTCAACAACAGCAGGATGTAGAGGCAAACATTAGTCAATGTCAGGGCGTTCAAGAGTTCTGTATGTGGGACATTTTCATTTGGCCGTTAGACAAAGCTTATCAAATATGTACCTCTGTGGCCTGAGAGCATGTTTAGTTATTTACTACCGACAGACAAATTATCTTTCTTTTACAAAATGCATCTACAATCACTTTCATGGACGTATTGGAGGTTTATGTCGAGTCCAATCAAAGAGCAGTGTGTTTGAGGTTTTGACAGATGCAGTAGCTTTACAGACAGAGGGTAATGGAGGTTAATTAAAGACACATGCTTCAGCAGGTTTGATAGTTTCTGTTGGCAACAACTATTGACAGAAACAAAACCTAGAAATGATATCGAAGGCATGAAAAAGTTGGACCATTTCTCAAATCTAATCTTATCTGTCAGATCAACCAGCTTGGGTTGGGTTGGATGCAAGTTTTGTTTGTTAGTGAAAGCAGATGTTTGTCATTTTGTATGTATGAGATGTTCAGCTTTTATGGCATATCATAACTCATGCAAATAGTGATCTGATTTTAAGTGTATCCATAAAAATGGAAAATGGATTACCAGCCAACAATCTCTCTGGGATGAAATAGAAGAACAGCGGCCAGGCCCACAGGAATCACTGCACTGATGTTGTCAGCAATGGGATGAAAATGTCATTTGATGTGAGGGAAAGCAGTGCGTTTTCTGTAGACAATGAAACTAAATGAGTGAATATTGTATAAAATATAGCCACGAGGGGAAGGAGTGAATCGAATGGAATTGGCTCTCACGCGTAATTGCAGCCATTTATTGATTTAAATAAGCCCTACAGAATCTATATGAGAAAGATTAAAAGTCAAACCCAGAATATTAGGACATGAACGGAATATTAATTGCTTTTGAAAAGTAAACAATAACAAGGCTTACAGGCCGATTACACAGGACATATTTATTTTTTGCATTCTTGTTCATCTCAATGGAAGATGTATATGATTTTAAATCTGACATCTTTGTTGACCACTCAGTTGGCACCCATTCTGTTGTTAAAAATAAGTTTGATAATTCCTTCCCTCTTTTCGCAGCCAACCATTTTGTGATGCACACTCCAGTCAGGTAGGTGGCAGAGATTGGCTTTAGGTTGGCTTGTTGCTATTAAACACGGTAGAAGGAGAAGTAAAAGAATAAGAGGAAACTGATTCCTTGTGAATGGAGAAAGATCTTTTTGCTTCAGTGTGTAGTCATCAGCAGGAGTTAAATGGAAATTCACCCTGTCTATTTTCAAAATGTATGTTATTGATTGTGTTGTGAACAATTCATCCATGTATATGTTTAATTTTTTCAAAATTTTTTCATTGTCATTTTTAATCAAAATGCCTGATCCTGACCCTGAGGCAGAACACGCACACAAAACCTTACCACGTATTATAACTTATCTTATTGTGAGAAACCAAATTCACCTTTTCTTTTTGGAGGTGGGCCAGAGAAGTCACCCGAGCACTGTGTACATCAACAAAGTCCAGCCAAATGGTAGCCTTGTGCCAGCTTTGTTCTAATTATACCCTCGTTTCCTGCAGGAAACAAGCCACACAAGCCAAGGGTCTTTTTAATACAATGGCAGGTGGAGTGGCAGCAAATTCATAATCAAATTTCTCTATATTTCCTCTTTTGGAAAGCTATAGAAACTCTATCTAGGATTCTTTAATTTTCCTATTGGAGCAAATGGGAATGCAAAAACAAAACAAAACTAAACCACACACACACACATTTTGTTGTAGTTTCCGTTCACCACTATAGAAGTTTACCAAACTATGAAGACTTTCACTTCTGAGAACCCCGGAAATGTTAAAAAGGTCCATTATTATATCTGTGTAAACCCGGTCCCTTCTTACAATTGACTGCATTCAGACTAGTATGTTTAATTTTTAAAATTTTTTTTGGTCATCCATGACGATTTCTGACACATCTGTGACACTAGTCAATAGGAGCAAAGAAGTGCTTTTGTACATGCTTTCAAAAATGCCAAAACAAAAGAGAGATAATGGTATCGGTCCTGCAAGGTGGAATTTTATAATGGAGGAAATGTTTGAGGAGCTATGGCAACAATACTCCTGCATTTATGATGTTTCCTAGAGGGACAACTGCGACAGAGTGAAAAAAGGTCAAATATTTATTTTACTTCAGTTCTCTTTGACAGTCCATATTGTCCTCTTCATGCAATCAAGATTTGTGCCCAATGTCAGGTTTTCTTTATTTTTTGGGCTTTTCTGACGACAAGACAGAAAAAAAAAAAAACATGCTGTTTGCTAGCCATTTTTTGTTACGCTAATGGTACCTTCTGTCTAGTCCTGCCATATCGATGACAGCATGCACGTCGTTAAAGACAGCAAGCGATGAGTGATCGGGTAGCAACGAGTAGTCTGACATGTTTCTTGTTCATGACACGACAAGATTTTAGGAGTCAAAACGAGGGTTGTGCATCAACAAAGGTCAGAGATATCATCTGCGGCTGGTGCCTTTGACAATATCAAGACTATTATTATTATTACATTACATTACATTACATTTAGTCATTTAGCAGACGCGTTTATCCAAAGCGACTTACAAATGAGGACAATAGAAGCAATAAAATCTAACAAAAAAGCAACAATATGTAAGTGTAAATGACAAGTCTCAGTTAGCCTAATGCAGTACATGCAGCAAGGTTTATATATATATATATATATATATATACACACACACACACACACACACATACACACACACACAAAGAAAAACAAGTAGATAAAATATAAAAAATAGAAAGCTAGTGTTTTTTTAAATAAAAAAAGAAGATAAATAGATAAAGTATAATTAAAATAGAATAGAAAGTGCTAGAGTTAGAGAGTCAAATAAAGATGGAACAGATGTGTTTTTAGTCGTTTCTTGAAGATGGCTAAGGACTCAGCTGCTCGGATTGAGTTGGGCAGGTCATTCCACCAGGAGGGAATTATTATTATTATTATTATTATTACTACTAGTAGTAGCACTATTATCAGGCTAGTAATACTGTCTAATTAATATTAGGGCTTATTTGTTCAATCACATTTTTTTACGTATTTTTACAGTGTTGCGCGCTATAACCAATCACACACGATTCCATTGAGTTTTTGAATGCAATGGCCAATCAGAGGCGTTCAGATGAGTCATCGCTGAAATGCTGGTGAATTCTGCACTCTCGCAAATTCTCTCATCATAAACAACAAAGTGCAGATATTCGTGTGATGTAAGTATAAGGGATTTATCATTCATACAGTGTAGACAGCTTCACTGATTATAACAGGAATTTTTTTAAAGTGCGTAAACTAGAATGCAGTCAGTGTTGATGTTCTTTGATAATATACATTTTCTTTGCTCATTTTCCGTAGCCGCTGTTTAAATAACTGAGAAAATGTAAGCATTATAGCTTACAATGTTTTTTATTAAAGGGGTCATATGATGCTTTTTTAAAGATCATTATTTTGTGTATTTGGTGTAACAGAATGTGTTGACATGCTTTAATGTTCAAAAAACACATTATTTTTCAAATACTGTACATTATTGTAGGTCCTCTATGCCCCGCCTCTCTCAAACGTTTCGTTTTTTACAAAGTCCCTCCTTCCGACAAGCGCAGTCTGAGGGCGGCGTGGCAGAGTCTTAACTTTGATAAAGAATATTTCTTTAGTTTTGAGACTTTAGTCTTTGCAACTTCAGGGATCTTATCTATGCACAATCAGCTTGTAACACTCCAAAGAGAAAGGAAAACTTGAAATCGCATCATATGACCCCTTTAAATTAACACCTTAAATACAAATTCAGTCATATTAAAAACATTTTATGACATGACATCCATATGCTACTTGACTAAAAAGATATAGGCCTAATGAGTAGGTAATAGATTACACTAACATTAGGCTGCTTTTAACCTGGAGTTGGTTTACTCTCCGGCTATGGAACTAAGTAAATAATAATATCACAGGCTGACGACAGGATGATATTATTATGGAGCATATCGCCCAACACTAGTCAAAATCGCATAATCTGACACAGTGACTATCGTAATCGACAAATAATTGTATAGACCGAACCACCCATCCCTCAGATGTATGTCGCAATACAGAAGAAAAGACTTGTCGCTTATTTCTGTTACATCGTGACTCTAATGGACCCATGCTACTCGGTCAAAGCTGCTTACAGTGATCAAAGATGCACAGACATAAGACCTGCAAAAGCAAGCAGAACAAAAGTAGGCCTCCCCCGATTCAATATACAATCAGAGACAGTTGATCTGATGTCTGCGGTGAAGCTCATTCAACAGGCCTCTTCCGTCCGACAGTGTTGACATATGCCAGAATGCAGCGAAGTGTTGCAGTTTCCCTCAGAATGATACGCAGCCAAAAAGCACCTGTTTTTGCTTCTGAATTCCATTATTCTGTCAGCTTCTTCTTACGCACTTGTAATAGATCAGCCCTGCTGACGCCCCAAGCAGAATATGAACTCTACCCTTCCTTAAAGCAAGAACAAAGTAATAAGAGCTGAAAGCCATAAACACTTTTATTTTGAGACCGTCTACCCGGGAGCCAGATTGATATTGATACTATAATTACAACATGAGACGTAGGTATATGAGAGACAAAAACACAACGCGTCTGGATCTTGCGAGTTTTGGCTCGTTTCCCCTCGAACTGTTCAAGGTCTGTTTCCCGGCAAACTCGGCTGCTCTTTCCTTGCCTCCATCTTGTTTTTTTCTCTATTTCCTAATGGCTTCACGTCTCTCGTCGCCCTTTTGAAGTGGCTTTAGACTTGCGAGACTCTAGTATGTGACAAACAGGCAGAGATAGCGTCAGATTCCTCTCCACAGAGGGCTGCCGCTCACAGAGAACTTTACAAGAAAAACTGTCACAAAGCAACCTTCCCGGGATGCGCGATAGATTCATATGAACCACTACAATACTCCTCGATACTTCATCAAATAATGAACGCTGTGTTCTCCCTACGGTAAGCCCAATTTGTACTGGAACATATTTGCCTTTTGTGACAGGGTGTAGGAAAGTTGTCAAAGCTTTTTAAAAGGCTGAGTGTGTGTGTGTGGCTTGTTTTCCTGCAGGCAACGAGGGTATAATTAGGACAAAGCTGGCACAAGGCTATCATTTGGCTGGATTTTGTTGATGTACATACTGCTCGGGTGACTTCTCTGGCCCACCTCCAATAAGAAAAGGTAAATTTGGTTTCTCACAATAAGGTAAGCTATAATATGTGGTAAGGTTTTGTGTGTGTGTGTTCTGCCTGTTTTGTGGTATTTTATCTGCTGTCTTTATCATGCGGATCCATCCCACAGAGCACTGCAGCATAGAGACTCTTCTGCTGCCTCTACTCAAAGACAACGGCGGTTTGCATTGGTGTTTATTTAAGATTTGTTGAAACAGCCATGCTGAGAAATGTCGTCTCGCCGTGCTTTCCTCTCTTTCTCCACCTTCTTTTTAAGATCAAATGCCATCCCCTGCGTTTTGACACCAAAGGTTTTACCAGATGAAATACAGAGACCAGCAGATCCTTGCTTCTATCTTAACTTCCCACTCAATGAAAGGTGACGTTTGGGATGCTGGTGATATACTGTACGTGTGTATCTTTAGCTGCTCTGTGAAAACTGCAGATGGTTGGGAGGGTGTTGAAAATAGTGGATTAAAGAAAGATTTCAGTGTACGCCCGTTTGGATATGGACCATACTGATCTGTTCTCGTATTTATATGACATATTAAAACACATATTTAATAAAAGTGTTATTCTTAAATAGTAGTGCATTTTGCCTAAAATGGTCAAGATTTATTTATTTATTTTTTAATTACTGACTTTTTAAGAAAATAAATGTTATTTTTGTCCAATTACGATAAGTTTGCAATTCATAAACAGAATGATTTTAGTGAGTAAACTTGGTTATTACTCACCTTTGCCATCACATATTGTAATTAAACAGAAAAACAAAACTAACCCATGACATTTCTCTGTCAATATGTTTTGTGCTAACACTGTTACATTTAAAATGTTTCAGGGATTGAGCTTTGCGGGGTTAAAGGTCAAAACAGAAATGCCAAATACCAGCCTTAACTAGCAAATATCACACAACTCTACATTATTCAGTCGATTTTTTTTTTTTTACTTTGTGCCAAGAAAAACTAATTATGTGCAAAAACGTTTTTTTTTTTATTTTTATATCCTGTCTATAACAGATTTAAAAGTTTGAGCTTGACAAGGATGGTTATAAATACATTCTCAAAGACTCCAAGATCTTCTGTTTGAACCACATGATCAAAAATACTTGATATCACAAGGTGATATTTTAATTTCTATAAAAGCAATTAGTTTTTGTTAATATAGATAGCAAATATTCATTAGTCATTGGCTGAGATAGCAAATATTTAATAATAAAATATTTAATTACACACTAAACTGAGTTAAAACTGATAGCTAATCTGATTAAATATCCTGTTAATAATTTCAGTAGTCAACCATGGGACACAAATTGCAGCATTTTCTGATATATATATATATATATATATATATATATATATTACAAGTATTATTATTATTATTTAAAGAGATATAACCATTTAAAAATAATATTAATATATTAATATTTGGGTCATTTTGGACCCAGGTATGTATGGAGTACCACTATGTGTCAAAAATACTTTTTGTTAAATTATATATGAAGATATATTGGTATATATATATATGTAGCCTTTTTTCCATATCTCACATACTTTTGGGACTGAAATTTGTTGATAAACAGGAATATGTACGCCTATTTACAACCATTGCAGCATGAAAAATGTATCACTTTTTTCATCTGAAAAACGTTTATGCAAGTAAACTAAATTTATTTTGTTTGAAAACTTTTCAGAGTAATATTTATGTTGTTTTGATGTTTTGTTTTAAATAAATATGCAGGTTTCATAAATAGTTTTTGAGCAATCATGAATTATAAAGTCAAAGCATCATAGTTTTTGGTGTGGTTCATGTGTAATTTTACATTTCAAAGAATTTCAAAATTTGTTAATTAATTTAAAAAGGGGTAAATGCAGTAATAACATGGTGATAACATTGTAACATACATTTATTTTCTACATTCACTCATTATTGAGGAGTTGCTCAGATACAGAATGGTTTTAGTTGAAAAATATTAAGTTATGATTGGACCAAATGGACCCAGAATGCAAGAATCGTATACAGATTTTCAATGCATTATGAGAGTTACACCTTTAAGGTCAGTAAATCTCAGCTTTATCCACTGTTTGTTCAAACGTGACAAAGAAAATCGTGTGAAAATTGCAAATGCTACACAGTGAAAATAAAATTTCCATCTATGTGCTCTTTGTTTACAAGTCATGAACTCTTTTCTATTTGCACTCTGGTCCATCATCAATGCAGCAGTGTGAGAAGAAAGATATGCTTTGATGCTTGTGATGAGTGTGATTAAACTTTTACTATGGCTTGCCTTTGTTATTTATTGAAATGACTAAGACATTCATCCTCCATAATAAATGTGGCGTGGAGTTGGGATGGATGGGACTGTGACTGGAATAGGAAGGTGCTTTCATTCTTTTCATCTGCTGGAGAGAACAGAGCCATGCTTCACTGTCCAGCTCTTGTAATGAGGACAATACTTTATTCTTGAATAAAAAACAATACCTGTAGGAGCAGGGCCGCATTAAGACCTCACTGGGCCCCGGGGCTATGACTTACTGCAGGGCCCCCATCACAATAATGATATATAGTTTAAAATAGGATTTTTATCCAATCAAAATTTTTGATATATTGCAATTTCGTAATTCTTGTTACCAATTCTAATATCACAAAATAAAATAAAAAATACTAGCCTATGTAAAAACAAACTTACTGAAGACAAGTAAACAGTCATGAATTACAATAGAACAAAGAAATCGACCTACAAACACTTAAAGCACTGAATAAGAAATATGAAATAGACTAGACTACAAATAGACTGAATAGTCTTCACTGTATAAATTCAATATACATTCTTATTTATTTTACAAAAGCAAGGTCAAGGACAGTGAGTGATTTTCTTTCTAATGTTTAATTTACATTATTGACACAAATGGCAACAACAGCTATATTAGGCTGCTTTCCTGTATGAGTTTCCTTCTGCTGTTGAATGCAAAAGTATATATTTGGAACAATACTGGTAACAGTTTCTGTGCCCCCATTACTTCCATATGAAAAAAATAAAACACTACTGGAGTCAACAGGTGTCACGATGCACACACACGAGGAACGAGGAGACACTGGAGAATAGATCTCATATAGCCAACTAGTGCACATGCATCTATTAACGTTCATTTACGACACAAATGACTGTGCTGACGATGAGACAGGCATTTTGACAAATAACTATGTGTATTCAAACGTTTAAACACAAGACGCGAAAAATAACTCTTAGTTTAGTCAGGCGCTGTATGAGCAAGTGTGCTCCGCGCATATCAGAAACCGTCTTAACGCGCGCATTTGCCAAAATTAATTCTGCCCCACTGCTTAATGCCCCTGAACAGTTAAATTAGTCTTTAAACCACAATGCTTAAAATGTGTTTAAATGAAAAGCTTACATCATGACGCGCAAAAGGAATTTCTCAACCCATAAGCGAATATTCTAGGCCTATAGAGTTTATTCAAACACAAATAGCAATATACATCTATCAAGTTAATAATCAAACTAACCTAAAATCTGTGGGGACGATGACGCTGTTTTTATCTGCTCCATATGTCCGGTCCATTTGCTGTTCCACAACTCCCACTCCATCATAAGCTTTAGTAAAATAAACTGTGGATTTTAGTGACTAACTCATGTTCCCTTTCAAGGGAACTTCGAACTGCGTCCTCTAGGGGTCGCTATGGGGAACGCCTCGGCGTGACCCGTGTCTGAAGCATACATTGAAAAAACACCAACAACACGTTGGCCGGCGACAGCCCATGACATCACTACCAGTGCGACTATAGTATAAATAGGCGCCGGGAGAACATGTCATTCTCTTCTTCGTCTTCACTGACCGTTTTGTTTGAAGCGTGCATTTCCGTGGTAAGAGCGATCTATATTCCTATCGTTATGGCGAGCACTAGCAAAGCGTTTAGAGGGTGTGTGTGTCGTTATTTGACACCGGATGACACACACGATCTCTGCGTTGTTTGTTTGGGCAAAAGAGCACGCACGCGATGTCCTTGAGGGGGCAATCCGCGTTCATTGCGAGCGTATTTTAATGAAAAGCTCCGCTCTCGTTTGTCTCTCTTTTCGAGGAAAGGGCGGCCATGGTTACATAAGTAACCTGAGACGTTTTCCCCTCTCTCACAATTTTTTTTAGAATAGTTGACATTTTTACTTATCGAAGATTGTTCTTTGCGTGACCATTTCTAGATTACACCAGAACGAAGTGACGAGAGGTGAATGCAGATATTAGACACAGCGATTACCTGATAGGAGATGCGTGCACAGGTCGTTCAAAAGTAAAATATAGAATGAATGCATTTGATTGGTAAACCAAATTCAAATGTGACGTTTTAATCTCTGATGATATGCATGGAATTTACGGAAAAACTTCACTTAATAATACTGCTAAAAAGTGAGGGGCGTGGTGGGGCTTTGGCGATCGGCGCTACCGATGTCTTTCAATCTACTCCAAGCCAATCGTGGGCCCCCTCCTTGCTCGGGCCCCGGGGCTTCAGCCCCGCCTAGCCCAATGGTTAATGCGGCCTTGTGTAGGATATGAAGATAGACTTTTAGACGACTGGCATTTATTATGAAAGACCCTAGCTGGATTTTTGCTTGCTAATTAATATAATATAAATATAATTTATAATATAAAACTATGAGCTAAGCACAGTATAATGAATTAAGGTCATTTGCAGCACATGTATGATATGTTATAAGTTTTTTTTTCTTTCTTTAGCATATGGTCAGGGAAAGAAGGTGCTTATAATCAGGAAATAATTATTGGTGACCTCAGAATCTAAAAATACATATTAAATGAGTGGTTTTATTTTGCATTTATTTTATATGAGGTTTAGTAACCAAAATGAAGCCGCCACTCTATAAGAACTGGTTTGGGACTAGTTTTGTAAGTTGATTAAAAAAAAAGTTTGGGGTATATAATATTTTTTTTTATGTTTATTATTAATATTATTATTATTACTATTAGCCTGAAGACTATTTTTAGGCTTATGTGTTTTACATTTCTTGCTATATTAATGTCATGTTATATAATTTATATAACAGATGTATTTTGTTTCTAAAACACATGGGATTTGTGCCTCAAAAGTAATTAGTAAAATAATGGGACAGCAAAGTCTATTACATTCATGGAAGTGCCACATGCCTTGGAGTCCGGCTGCAGGATATATGCTAATGCGTGACATTATGACGGAAATGATGCCTGCCCTCTTGTAATCTCGCTTCACTGATCAGAGTCCAGCTGAGGCTGATGGGATAGCGGGCATGCCTATATTTTGGCTGAGGACAACCCAATGCAAACAACATTTCCATCCCATTTGTTCTGATGGGAACACCTCGCACGCCAGACTCATAAAAGTGATAGAATATGGCTGTTGAAAGGAAACTTCATCAATCTACCAATATATGGTCACTTCGACACTTTCAGAGTCATTGTCTCCTAAAGGGCCATTTGCTGACATTTTACATTAGAAATTAAACGTGTTTCAGAAAAACATCTCGCATGCGGTGTTGTGTTGCAGCACAACACTGCGGCTCTGAGAAGTGGTCAGCGTGGTTTGCTTTGATAAGTTTCTCTTTAAAACATCTGTTTTTTTTTTTAAATGAACTGATAAATTTCATTGCACGTCTCCGTTGCGCTGTTTTCCATTCGTCTCACAGTTTTCCATTAATAAATAAACAAATAGACTTATAGATCACAAGGAAAAATAAATGGACAAGAGGGACTGAAACAGCATTCTCCCTCAAATCTAGTGCTGGATGAGTTTTAGTATTCTCTTTTTCCAGCATGGTGAGACTTTTTTTTTTGTTTTTTTTTGGTGCACCTAAATCATGATTGCTGTCACAATCAGTTGCGACACATTTCTGTATTTTAACCACCAGAAATCATGTGTTTACCAGTTTACAGAAGAAACTCAGGAATGTTACATAAACTTACAGTATGTGATATAACAAATCTCACGTACCAAGATGGCATAATGACAAGAAATTATGAATCTCGACAGTTGTCAGTCATTCATTTCGACTCACAAGTTACTGTATATTTTTATACAGACCAGTCTAAGCCAACATGTAGGCAGAGAAATCACCAGATTCCTCCTTGTGCACTTTCTGTCCCCCTTGGCTATAAACCTTAGTAGAAACCTTTAATAATGTTCAGCTTAGCATTAGACATAGTAT
The DNA here is from genome assembly GCF_001515605.1 of Sinocyclocheilus anshuiensis. Taxonomy (NCBI): domain Eukaryota; kingdom Metazoa; phylum Chordata; class Actinopteri; order Cypriniformes; family Cyprinidae; genus Sinocyclocheilus; species Sinocyclocheilus anshuiensis. The sequence goes on from NW_015547688.1 coordinate 972,796, forward strand.
CTCATGCTCTAATGATTCTTGTACTCTCTAAATAAGGTTTATTTGACATACTGAAGCATGGGAGGCATTTTTTTTTGCAATGCTGAAATTGACCTGTGGTCAAGGGTTTAATTTCCTTGACTTGTTTCTGTCTCAACCTTTAATTTGAATGGTTGAGGAATCATTGTTCGTGGAGTCGCACAGTGCCGCCGGCAAAATATCTGTAATTGGGTTTGACCTTTTACTGGGAATACCAAAGAAAGAAATGAGAGTTTTTCTAATGGCACTGGTGAGGATGCTGTGGTTTACTGAGTGCCTGTATTTCAAACCATTACAATGAGCAACGTTGATTAAGCTGTGCATATCACAAACTTCATATGGACAAACATTATGCAGTTTACAATGGCCACTATCCATTTTAGTTTAATTTGTGTTGTGAAGATGAGTTTTCATTAGTCATAGGTAATATAAACAGGCTGGTTTTTAAGATAAGCTCTCCAAAGCCCACTCCTGAATGCAGATTTACTCACTGAGAATATAAAAGCTTCTAAAATGCTGACAAGTTTGATATTTCAGCATGTCAGAAACCAATTCTCAACAGAAAATCATCTGTATTCTTTATTTAAGGATTAAATCATTAAGTTGAATTATGCATTAACATAATATGAACATAATTATATGATGGAAGTCAAGACTTCTGAGTTGGGAATGTTTTAAAATTGCTACTTTTTTGGCATGGTTCCATCTTTGCTCATGGACATTTTGACATAAATGATATTGTAAGGGGGGAAAAGGCAACACAAATTAATTGATGGCACCACAAGAACAGTGCCAAAACCTTTACTAGTGACAGTCCTATCCTGACAAATATAAATCCAAACTTATTCCTAAATTTGACCCTTTCAGAAGCATCGTAACACATAACTACAACGTGATATTTGTGAATCATATCTTTGCTTGTTATTAGGCTATACACTATTGCTCTAAAAATTCGGGGTTGGTACGTTTTTTTTTTTCAATGGAGTCTCATGATTACAAAACCTACATTTATTTGATCAAAAATACATAAAATAGTGAAAACATTAACATTGTGAAATATTATTACAATTTCTCATCATTACTCCAGTTTTTAGTTTCATGTGATCCTTCAGAAATCATTCTAATATGAAGAGGTATCATATCGATCACAAGTGCAGTATGGAGTACCTCAAGGCTCAGTCGTTACTTTTCACGCTTTACATGTTACTCCTGGGAGATATCATCAGGAAACACGGTGTTAGCTTTCACTGTTATGCTGATGATACTCAGCTCTATATTTCTTCACGGCCCGGCGAAACGTGCCAATTTGAAAAACGAATCGAAAGCATAGTCGATATAAAAAACTGGATGACGAGTAATTTCTTACTGCTAAATTATGAAAAAACAGAGGTGTTAATTATAGGACCTAAAAACTCTGCATGTAATAACCTATGTCACCAATGGAGTTTTGGTTCCTTGATGCTGTCGCATCTGGCTTGCTTAGTTGGGGACACTTCATTTCCAGCAATATCGTCGACTTGATTGCACAGATACTATTTAAACTGAACTGAGCTGGATGATGACATCACTGAATTCAATGATGAACTGCCTTTAACTGAAAATTGAGTGTTTACTATTGTCACTTTGCATTATTGACACACTATTTTCCTATTTAATACTGTAAAGGTGCTTTGACAATCTGTATTGTGAAAAGCGCTATATAAATAAAGGTGACTTGACTTGACTTGACTCAAGAAACCTTATAATTATTATCAGTGTTGAAAACAGGGTAACACTTTAGAATACTATTCCATCGTTAATGAATAACTACACAGGAACAAATGACTAATGCACTATTACCATTGTAGTAACTACTATTACATAACAAGAAACTCTGATTAACGATTTAGTAAGTAATAGCGCTCAGTTGAAACTGGTAATTCAATATTAGCTAATCAATAACAACTATTTTTTCATACCTCACCAATAACTACTAAGAACTGCTGTATACAGATTCAGAATTAATATGAATAATGCATAATGTATAGTTAATTCTAAAGTGAAGGTCATGGTAACCCACTAGTAATGACTCAAGTATTGCCAAATTCTTCAGAAGGAATTACAAATTTTTTTGGATCAGTATTCTAAAGTGAAGATCATGATCAGTAGTAATTATTACTTAAGTCATTGTAAAATCAGAGTTTCTTGTTAGATACAAGTAGTTACTAGAGTGCTAATATTGCGCTACTCATGTGTTCTTGTGTAGTTATTCATTAATGATGGAACAGTATTCTAAAGTGTTACCGAAAACAGTTGTGCTGCTTAATATTTTTGTGGAAACAGTGTGATGCTTTTCTTTTTCAGGATTGACAGACATGTCAAAACTCCTCCAGGGCCCCAAAACCCCCTTAGACCCCAGAGAGTTAATGAATACAAAGTTCAAAAGAGCAGAATTTATTTGAAAAATAAATATTTTGTAACATTATACATCTCTTTAATACACCCTTGCTGAATAAAAGTATACTAATTTCATAAAAAACAAAACAAAACAAAAAACTTTTGAAAGGTACTGTTTTTCTTAATTACATCGAATCCTTTCAGAAGCCTTTTTTTTAATAACAGCAAAGAGTCGGCTAGCCTTGTAATCAAGTGATTGGTGTGAAAGTCTATGGAGAAACTGACAGGCTATTGATTGATTCTCTAATAGTACAGAATGAAGGGTGAGAAGTTAACATGCTATTTATAGTGCCCCTGCGTTTACGATGCAGGCAGTAATGGTTATGAATGCTGCCATGTGAATGGGGTCCCTGCTCTATTGAGTTCAGTCAGTCACTCATGACATACATTTCACTAGAAAGTAAGCATTTCCCTCTAGCCTGAACCTGTGAGTGCTGTGGAACTGCTATAATCAATTTTAAGTAGGCGAAACCTGCGCTGGATAATATTTTCACCAAACCTTTCCCTTTGATAATCATAAAAGAAGAACTCCCCATAGCTAAAATAGTCCAATAAAAAGCCATTTAACTCTCAAGTTTTGAATAGGACTATTTATAGTCATATCTGCACTGTAAATCCTTCTTTTTATTTGACACTTTCCAGTCTCCCCTATAATTGCACCACATTTAATTGGCCCTAAAACATATTTTATGATTCAGCCTGTGGTTTAGACACAGAATGTTCAAACTGGGTTCATTTCTGCATAGGAATGCAATTAAAGCGTCTGTGCTATAATGTCAGTGCCAGCTCTTTCTGTTTTGCTCTGTGTTTTGTGTTTCCTCTTTCCCTGGAGCTGCTGTATTGGAGTCTGTGCGCTGGATCTGTCCTTGGTGCTGATTGCCGACCAATACGAGGATCCAAGGTTCCTTTGAAGCGACATGCCCATAAATGCAACCCATCGTGCAGCGGAAAGCAAAGGAAAATGATTTGTGTGCTATCTCTTTTTTACTCCTTGATTAAACAGGTGCATCACACAGGCCTCAACATGGTCTTTGTCTTTCTCTGCACATGAGTCTCATGAGATCCTCAGGCTGCTGGATACAAAGTTCTTCTCTAATGATCATTAAGTCATGGTCACATTAGCTGGAAATGAGATTGTCTGCACAGTTGTGTAATTATGGTTTTAATTATAAAGCCCTGAATTGAGTGAGCACTGTGTTATCGGGTAAGATAAGACCAAGGAAATGATCAGAGTCTGCAACATACACACACACACACACACACACACACACACACACGCACGCACGCCATATGGTAGCTGGGTCTTCTTTCCGGTTACGTATGCGACGTAACCACGCAATGACATATAACAGCAAACTGACAAATGACGTCAATTTACCGCGAAATCGGACATGACACCTCGAATTATAAATCATTATTATAAGCTTACCATTGCGAATGGGAGACAGTTTTGAACGTATGTTCAAAACAAAAACTTTACCAGTTAAAACGTTTGTCTTATGTACGGCTCAATTTTATTTTTGAGCAACCACAAAAGGTACATACTGCAGCTTTAATTAAATGTATGAATCAAAGTTCACCTCAAAATATTTGACATTTTAGATTTAACCCCTCGGCACACAAGATTTTCTTTTAAAACACTAGGGAATCAGGAGTGGATTGGTTGAGACTGATGTGGGATTCTCCTTCAAATGAATTCTACCTCTTTACATTCAAATTCGAATTACAATTGCATCTTGTTTTCCCTCAATTCAAATTCAGGACTGGAATGCAATTAGAACGCAAGAGGCATTCTCATTCAATTCTAAACCCGCACTCTGATACATTGTCAGCGAGAGAGATTAAGAGTGATCTCTCGGCTAATCCTCCTTGTGATTGTGTCCATGCTTCTATCAAAGCACTACATGGTCAGGAGTGTCTTATACACACGCTCACGAATTCCCACATTCACATTCATTGCATGCAGCTGACGAGTTTGCGCTCTGTCAGCGAAGTGTGGCATCACATCTGAAAATCTACATTGCGGGTTCGAGCTGCTAGCTGCTTTCCGTGCCTGTCACACAAACGCGCCAGATGTTGAACCCAAGCGTGAAATAATTCCACCCCAACACTGACCCTGCTAGCCACGGGCCTCATCAACTTGTTAAGTGTCATTCCTCCCTGATAGAATAGTATGCAAAGCAATATGAGGTGGATGAAACTCTGTTCCGCGTCCCTGCTACAACACAAACACGACCTGAATCCGGTATCAGCAAACACCGTGCTGCTTCCCTCAACAGGCACCCCTCAGCGTAAATGATTGATAAACTCAGCAAAGAAAAACATACTGGCAATTGGACTAGCTGAGATGAAGGAATAGTTGCGCTGGATCCTTATGAATTTGTGACGGGGAGGTTGGCACGAATATTACGGTTCATGCCACTTGTGCAATCAAGGAAATGGAGGGAGAACTAATGGCGGGATTGCTTGTGCACTTAGTGATTTACCCTCCCAAAGGCCCCGTGTGAGGCCCTGAGTGATTTCTCAAGTGATACGTCTGGTATTCTGTGAGATATGCATATTCGGCTAGAGGGAAAGTGTGGTCATTGGGTCTTGATTCGGTCACAAAATTCCCAGGGCCGTTAATTATCAGGCTCTTAGCTTGGATGATATATCTGAATGTTGGTACTTGCATCTGTGTAGGTGGAAAGGCTGTTTTTGCCGTTCCAAAATTGCAGGAGATTGTTTGGTATAAGGTATTTGGTATAATCTATCTATCTATCTATCTATCTATCTTCCGTCCGTCCATCTATCTATATCAGTCTGTCTGTCTGTGTCTGTCTACACACAATGGAAAACAAGACAAAAATCCTTATAAAGAAATGATTGTTTGCAGTGTGCTTCCTTTCAGTGCCTGTTATTGCAGATGTCAAGGTGGATGGAAGAAACGTATTGATCCCTAAGGGGGAAATTCAGGTGCTGAACATCAAAAGTGCACAAATACTTTCCCACACACAGACAGCGCAAAACAAAACACAGTCTAAAGGCAATTACAGTAGAAAGTGTAAACCATAACAGAGTGCAGAAGAAAAACTGTCCATGAGCAAAGTTGTTTTGCCCGGCCAACAGGCCATGTAATTTGCTCCATTTCGAATGTGACAATGTTAGCAATTATACTGTGATTGAATTATTTCAGTCATTTCGAAGCAGCTAGATCGGGAGGAGGTGATGGAGTTATTTGTCAACAGGCTGCTGGGTGCGATATATTGTTATCTGAATCCATCCGGGCACGCGTTCAATTAAGTGACACGCTAATATGTCATTTGTGTTTTTTGATGCATTCGAAAAAGCCATAAGAAATCCCTTCTGAAGCTGTCCCGAGGACCCGCTGATCTTGTGTATTAGATTTGTACTGTATTTGAGAGGGAAACATAATCAAAGTTTCATCAGGGCATTTGTTTATCTAATCATCATAGAAATTAACCTCTAATGGAATCGCACTAGATCACTGGAAACAATGGTAATGGCCTCTATTAAAAAGCTATCACATGGATTTCGTGTAAGTAAATAGATTTATTCCTCAGACTTGCCAAATCGCTTATCACTTTTATGTGAGCATCGCTGGAAGGAGTTCAGAGTTTAAATGTATAAATAGCAGAATGCTAATAACTCTAGCAGTAGCTAATTTATACAGGAAGGAGGGCACCCTGCACCGATGCATATTTCAGTGTCGCAGTGCCCCAGCCTCTTCTAATGCCACTTATATCAGCATTTTTGCTGTTTTAAATTATTAATACGACCATTAGGTCAGAGTATACAGACTAAATAGTGACGAGGGATGCACTCATGAATGCATGCTATTACTTTTTCAATACTAAAACCGAATTCAGTTCTAAATCTGAGACAGTGTGCATGAGTGACATTTCTAACTATCACTAAACTATCCATTTTTATTTGTAAACTGCTTTGGTTTTACAGCCTTTTTCTAGGTATACTTTCATCAAATGAAGGACAGATATGAATTGGGTCAGTAATCACCACCAGGTGAAATTAATGAATTAACAAATTAAAATGTCTCAAAATAAAAGTTGCAACATCAGCATCACATGATGCAGCTTAAAAAAGAAAAAAAAATCTCAATGCACATGCTCATAACACATAAAGAGAAGTTGTTCAAATCTGGCCTCTGCTTTTGTGTCTATTCTTTACTCTAAAAAAATAAAATACTATACTCAAACTGAGAAATATCACGAGGAATTAAATTCATCCTTGATCGTTTGAGATAAACGAGTTCATTGTACTATAAAAACATACTGTAAATTTCAAAACTGAAAAGTTTCTTCACAGCTAAAATCCTTTATTGATATGAAGCTGGCAAAACACAAACAGACACAAAAAAATGACATCTGAAAATAAGGTCAATATTGTCCAGAAACAGAATACATTTGAAAACAGTACAACCCACATTTACACATCTACACCGACTATGTGGTATTCAGAAATCAAATTAAATTTTTTTGTAGTAACAGACGGGAGAAAAAACATAAATAGTGTTCAATATATTCCCCTTAAGCTTATAGATCTGCAATTATATCATCATATTGCATTGATAAATACTACAGAAATCAAATTACACCGGTTAAAACATAGGATAGGATCTGCTTGATTTTCATTCTTTGCTTATTATTGTAGGTCTTGTGAATGTTTGTACAGGTTGAATTTCATACGGGACAAGGCAGCCTCAGTAAAATCAACAAACATCTACCAATGTGACGGAGCCTCACTATGGGGCAGAGCGGGTGCTAATGTTTGATGTTTGTGCTAATTATCCGCTTCGCAGTGACATTGATAACACAATCATATGCTCCGTGAGACAAGCATGCCAGAGAATGTTTCTAAGGAGGGCCTGGAGAAAAAAGTGAAGTGTAAATATTCTCAGAAGCCTTAAGATCACTTGTCTTCTGTGATCAAACAAACTACAGTACAGGACCGATTCACTTTGAAGCTGACAGGCCTTCTGTTTGAGCCTCGTGACTCGAGATCAGCACGTCCTGCACGTTTCTGTTAAGCAGATGATAACAGACCCCCTGCTACGGATTGGTGTTTGGAGGTAAGGGGTCTCTTGGATCAGATTTCCGGGCAAAAATGAAGCACTTTTGGCCGGTTATTGTACTTGATAAATATATTTAGGCCTAAATGTAAGATTTATGCATATAAAAGTTGCACCCAATAAAATTAAATAGTTTTAACTAAACGAACAAACTAATAAACTTAATGTGATTTGTCAGTCATACATAAATGAAATAGGTAAGATTTCTGCAGTCAAAAAAGTTGTGGCATAGTTGTATTTTTATTTTTTAATAAGTATTTGAGTTTGATTTGATTTAAATAATAATTATTCATCATTTAAATAAAAAATAATAACTTTCAAAATGCATTTACTCAAATTGCCTAGAATCAACATTATTATTATTATTATTATTATTAATTATTATTCCATAGCATAAATATGTTAACTGTGAAAACAACTCACTTTATTCAGGTAAAAAGTATAAACAAATATGTCGTTAAATTATGGCTAGCTGTGGAACGAGTAATATTCAGTTACTTGTATTATTGTATGAGATTGAAACGGTTTATTGATGATAAATATATTAATCTGCATTTGGAAAAACAAATAGCTGTAGAAACACCTTTCACTCAGAAATTGCTTGTAAGGAACAGCAAGTAATACATTGCGATAAACATGAAATTTTGAAATGGAAAATTCGAACTTGCTGCAATAATCTTTGTTTAATTACAAACTTGAAAAATATGTTTAACATTTGTGGTTATTGTGTATTTAAAACACTTTCAGGTTATTATTAGTATTACACAAATCTTACCTGTTTTGTAATGTATGACAAATATGCATCACATTAGGTTTATTAGTTTATGTTAAAACTATGGAATCCAAATGGATGGAAATTTTACATGGAATTCAAATACATAAAGCCTAAATTTAGGCCGAAATATTTTTTGATCGTAGTGTGTAGGTCAGGATATGTAATTTGTAATATAATGGATGTTTTCACCCCTTTTATTCATTACATCTGTTGCCATAGATGGACGCGTTTGTTGCAAGGTGAGAATTTAGAATTGGTTTGTGGCATAATGGTTCATCCAACTGGTTGCAGTATAATGATAACCTTTTTAGTATTCTGAGAGCTTGCAAACTGCAAAATGGCAGTGTCAGCACTCTAACATAAGACACAATGCTAAGCAAAATCACTCTCGGTCCTTATCAGGACTCTTTTTGGCAGGCTGGATCAAGCATCCTCAAAAGGAGTGCAATATGTTATAGCTTCCCAGAAAGCTTTGGCCTGTTCTTAAGAAATATTCGCAGACTATAACCCTCACCTGCTGCCGCATATCTAGATAAATGAGAAAGGGTGATATAGAGGAAATTTCAGCCATGATTTCAGATGAACTAAAATTCTATTTGCGGAGATGGTGGCCGCGCTGCATTGCAAGTAGTGGTCCATATCTCTCCATAGACTGTCAGTGGACTCTTGTCAGCGGCTCCTTACAGTAATGCCCGTGAACTTTATATGATGAAGCACAGAGAGTCTCAGCCGTGGCATGTCTCTCTGTCTTAGGGATGGTCGACAGGAAGTTGTTCTGACCCTCCCCAGCGCAAGGATGCGTGACAGAGACCGCAGGGCATCGCAAAGGCCACTATTTATCTTTGTTACACCTTTTCAGATTAGAAAAGGTTCCAATTCCACGTAGAGAACATGACTTTTTTTGTCTCTTAAGTCAAGCGCGCACTGTAAGACTGAAGCTGGTGGGCAACAAGAAGTGGCAGATGGTAGGCGACTCCCTGTTGCCGTCCATTTTAGTATGCGCGCTTTAGTATGCGCAGATGCTACGAGACATTTCAAATTGGGGTTAAATGCAGCCAGTCTTCAGGTGACTATCGAGAGTAGAGAGAAATCAGCCATGAGCAACAGGCAATTAAATTACAAGAGGACGAAAGAGCACACGAGGGCAACACAGTGAGAAAAAAAACAAAACACTTAAATTGCTCATATATCTAGCGTAGCGTTAGTTCTGGCAGGTCACGTTAGTCAAGCTCGCATCAGCTGACTCTCAGCTGATCCCCATCAACCTATGGGAATACGACACCTATCTAAGTATTCATATATAAGGTCCCGCAGTAGTATCAGCAGTTTTCGCATTGCTCAATAGCTAATTCCCCTCCTCCATCCCCAACTCCTCCTCTGTCAGTCAGGGTTCAGCCTTCTGATTCTCCTTTGAATCAGACTAATTCTAAAATGTGTACATAACATTATTGAACTTTAACGATATCTGCAATACATTTATGTTGGTTCTGTTCTGTTTACCCTGGGTGGGTTATCGCTGCTCTCCCTGCTCTCATCCATGCTAGGCTGCATGGAGGCGCAGGGAGTTATTGCCCAGAACGGAACCATACCGCCAATCCAAACTGTATGCTAATTGTCAATCATCTTTGACGATAGTGGTCCTGACAGAAATGCCTTTTTAGGTTTTTTTTCTGTTCTGTAGATTATTGCATCAAAATAACAAGTTTTGCATGAGGGCCAAAATTTTCAAACCGGTCATGCAAATTTGCCACTGTAACCAACAGAAAGCTGCTTCATGCATCTACAGTATTGACAATGGACCTTTGTTGCCCCAAAAATTTGAGTAGCATGATCCTGCAATACCAGATACTGTTCCAGGACTTACTAGTTACTAGTAGCAGTTGATGGTAAAACAAATTAGTGTGTTTGTGATTGCAATAATAAATTAAAATAATGTAATAAGAAACACCATTTTGCAACATCAAGCAGCTTAATGAACTGTTTTTGTACAGCTGACACCGAAAGCCTTTCGCATTCAGGTTTAAATTGACCGCATCTACTCTTATATTAAAAATAAGGTGGAAAGATAATCAGTTCTGTTAGTCTAGTTTAATATGTGACTGCATCTTTACCATTGCACAGCTAATTTTTGCAGACAAAATCCAGTAATTTCAATAGAAAATCTGGAATTTCGAGTGAGGGCGAAAGATTTCCCCACACAGATTTGCCGTATTGACCAAAAGAATGCTGCTTAGTGTAAAAACTGACTTCTGTGGCCATGTTTCTAATCCGTAAAAATTGGAATATTGCATAAAACATTTGTGAATAAAGCACCGATTCTATCCTGTGAGTCCAAGAGAACAAAAGTGTCACTTCCTGGAAAACTGATGACAAATATTAGTAAGAAAAAGGAAATTGCTGCAATAGGAGGAGCCACAGTAGCTTTTTTTCATACAAAATAAATGATGTGCACCTCAGAATGTGCAGACAAAATGCAATAAACACTGTCATGTTATCTTGCGTTTGGAGGTGGATTCCTGATCTTTGGGAACGCAGTCGTGTGAGACCATTCTGGGAGGCAATTATACCAAATAATTTTGATGACAGACTTTGGCTCAGGCATTTCAGAATGACTAAACCAACATTTTAGATGCTGTGCAACAAGACCATCCACTGGTTAGTCCAGTTATGCTGTATGTCATGATCTGCTGAGGCAAAGTCACATGACTTTTTTTTGATGCAAATAAAAGAACTTATTTTTGTAAGCGTGTTTCCATTATAGTTTATGCGCATGTCTTCTTATTGGATAAACAAATTATCTGCCTCAACAGAGTGCATACATTTTTTATGTGCATTTCAAGTGTTTTTACTCATTTTGGCATTTCCATCCAGTGCTTTTTGTGCAATATCCCAACATTTGCGCAAACATAAGTAGATGAAAACATAGCTAGAGCGGTGCTTCATACGTCACTACACTATTAACGACAGATGATGGACATTTTGCTAATGTGACGCTACATTGAGTGTTGAAGTGGGCACCTGGCCTTAGCAGGTTCAGAAAATAGAGATTGGTATCCTTCATTTATTTATTACTGAATTAAGTGGAGGTATTCAATTGTGGAAAATGTGAAATGAATAACATATCAACCCAAAACGCACAGTCTTCCAAAGCCTAAGCTCTTTCTCTGAACATGAAAGCCCTTCCAGAGAGTTTAGGGTACAGTGAAGTTTTTGATGTAGTCCTTTCCATCTGAAGTGTCCTTGAAGTAAAAGAAGGAGAGAAGAAAATAGGATCGAGATGTTTTCACTATATGGGTATTCTGCATTTCTCTCAGACGTTATAACAGCTGTGGAGTCACTGGACCAGTTTAACTCCTTCACAAGCTCCTATTATTTCCTCAGATGAAATCTCAGTGAACAACGCTGCAGTATTCTTCAACTGAGAGTCCTGTTTATTTATATATTTCTGGGTATAACTTATTTATTTTGCTTTTCATATTTCAGTGGTTGCTGAAAAAAAAAAAACTGACGTCTATGTTTGCTTTCAAGACCCTTGAAATGCTTGGATGTTTTCTGAATGCTTCATCAGGAACAGGGCTGATCAAGTCTTTCTGTGAGGACTTACTTTGGCTTTAGCAGTAAAAGTTTTTTTAATTATTATTATTGGCTTATCTGATTCATATTAGCGCCTAAGGGCCGAGATGCTGGGATGGGTTCCAGCACCCTCTGACCCTACATAGGACAAGCGCTTTGGAGAATGGATGGATGGATGAATGATTCACATTAGTTTATCTGTACAGTAGTGTAAAATATACATGATGAAACACATGCAATTTATAAACCTGGTCCAAACTAAACACACATGGGGTTTGAACTGACTCAAGCAAAAATAAATTTGTGTAACTTTTGGCTTTAAGGTCATGATCCAAATATGACTTTTTTTTTTTTTTTTTTGGGCCTGGTTTGCTAGCAGAAACTACAATACGAAACAAAACTATTGTACTACTATTGTACTATTGTTCTACTTGTATTTCACTAATGTTCTTACCCAATTAAAAAGTGTATCTTTCCAGTATGCTGATTTGCTGAAATATTTCCTATTATTATCAATGTTGAAGACAATATTAAATAACATTTATTGGATACATGTAATGACTTCTGTCAAATGTTTGTGGTAAAAATGAAAGGTTTTAGCCTAAACTAAACCGCTCCCCAACTATGTCCCTTAATATTGTGCTGTAGCCACTAATGTAAACATGAGATATATGGTAAAGCCAAATCAGATTTGTGTGCAGTGTTGAACACAGTCTTTGATCTTCCATTCATTTCCAAACTTGCTTTATTTTTATGTCAACAGTAATTAAAAATTCCCCCCTTTTAGGACGGCTCATTTATTTTGTACCATGTCAGCAGAATGTGACAACACCTCCTTCGAGTATTTACCAAACCTTTAGATAATGAAGAAGTGAGATTTATGCTTTCAATTAAAGGCTAAAATAATCTCCTATGTAAGTTGATATAAAACGTGCAGGTGATGCAGGTGATGCAGGTTTACAGGAAGCCGTGACATCGCTCTATAAATACAGAGCCTGAGCTGACCTTGTGTGAAGTCTACGGCGCTGAAGGGCCGAGACCAGCTCTGCAGACCAGTCTGTGTGTCTCTAGCTGTATCGACCTCTCCTCGGGCCCGTTGTGTGGATCACCTGAAACACAGCCAGCACTCCTGTGTCCCCGCAGGGGTTGTTTTTCAAAGACTTCTCGAGACCGATATGGACTTCCTACCCCAGCATGCCACTAGCAGTCCATCTCCAATGTCGCCTTCAGTATCAACAAAGCAATTAGTCTGAATGATTCCTCTTTGTGTTATTCGATACCTTTCCAGCATGACACTTTCAAATGTAGGATGTCAATTCATGAGGGAAAATTGGAAAAGCTGATCTCTGGCAATCAAAGAAAACAAGCCTTTCTGCAAAATGTAATCTTGCTTTTAAAGTCAGAAACGGCATTCGTAAGCATCTTTACTTCTGTAATCTGGCAGGTTTGTGAGAGAAAGAAGATATCCAATACAGGACCGTCCTATACTGTAGATTGTGGGACCCCCATGGTAGGGCTGCCAGGTTTTCGCAAACAAAACCCGCGTTCTGTTTTTTTTTTTTTCCTGGTACAATTTGCATTCCAGGGGATAAATATAACAATATTGGGGTCGCTTCAACCCGCAGATAATGAAAAACAACCACGGCAACGGTGTTAAAGTAGCCCAATTCCACTGGAAAACTACGGACTTGGCAACACTGCCCCATGGTTTAGCCTACTCAAGGTGCACATGGTCTTTATGCATGAATTTATTAAAAAAGAAAGACAAACCATAACAAATATTTTTACTTAAAGTACATTAGCTATATATTGTTATACTCTTTCTCTTGTTGATAAATTTTGAGATAGCTACACAGCCATGAATTCCTAGCTATATCAAAGAGTTAACGAAATCAATGTCAAAGCATATTGTAAGCTTCCTGAACTAAAAGAAAGCTTCAGAAATCTTCCTAATGTTAAATAAGGCAGACTCTCAGGAACATAATTTAACACACACAAATCACAATGGTGGTGACAACCAAAATAACTGTGAAATGCAGTTAAACATAACCTCTCAATGACCATGAAATGACAAAATTTAGACTAAAAGATACAACAAATACAACTATACTACAGCAAATAAAACCAGCAAACAATGAAGTAGTAAAAATGCAATGTAATGGGCTTGCTTGGATAACATAGGCTAGCTGTCCACTGATTTCAATATGAGCAGTTTGCTGTAAACGCCAAAAAAGGACTGCTTTGTAGTTATTTAAGACGGTTACAATGTTTAAAGCACTTTAAAAATGGCAGAAATAGCGCTGGTTAACACGTTTTTTTTGTGGTCCACTGCGTTTAATTTTTTTCTGTAAACACGCACTGGACCAGCATTTTTGAACGTTGCACCGTGTTTATGACGCCATGTCAAGTTTAAAATAAAAACACGTCGTTAGCGGATTACCACGTTTTCTCACGACAAATCTGAGCAACGGTGTGGAAATATGGGCAACTAATCTGCATGTTAAGGCTAAACTCTGGTTAACAAAGCTCTGCTCATGAGGTATGTATGTCTGTTTCTTTAGGTGTTTCCCCATTGCTGTACCTACTTTTCACTGTTTTGTATTAACTTTTGCACAAACTGCATTTGTCCCACATTTTGTTTACACCAAAAACATACATATTTATAAAACATATTGTTTATGACCTGTATTAATCGCTGTTATACATGATGTAACAATAATTTGTCATTTAAGATTGAATAATTTAAAATTTAGGAGACCTGAGACCTGGTTCTCAGTGATCCAGATTAGTTGATGGGGAAGATTATCAATAAATAAACAATTTTGGTCTGTTTTATTACACAAAAGTTAAAATATAGCACATTAATCATGAGCGCTAATAAGTGAAAATAATGGACAGGATATTCTTCCCTAGTGTTCTACGAAAGAAAGAAATTCATTAGTTATAGACTAGAGTTTCTCACTGAATAAACAAGTATACATATTTTACAATTCCAGAGACCTTTTTTTGTCAATATGTGTCACTATTCTGTCAGAGTTACTGATACTGTTTAAACACGAACTTGACATAAGCAAATTAACTGATACAGATAAAGTTGTCACAAAAATGTGCTAACCACAGGCTCTGGCAGCTACAAATTAGGTTATGAAGGCCTACAGTTATTTTATTGCTCACAACACATAATTCACATCTATGCCTTTTGTATTCAGCACGATTGGAACAAATTGCTCCTGACTTTTTATAGCAAAACTATTGCAATATTTCAGAATTGAGGATGCTGTTGTGCTATAGTGTTACACACTAATGCTCAATGAGATAACCATGCAACCAGCTTCCTCGTTTTCTTTCCATATACTCTAAAACAACAGGCAGTAATTTGTTTTTAGCACCCATTTCTATCACAAAGCAGTGTAAAGATGCATGAGGGTTTGGTAATTTCAGTAGTTAGCTCATTTGATGCATCTTTAGCATTTCACTCTTTGGGAGTGTGGAGGTGGACAAAAAGTGTACAAGGCGTTTTGGGGGAGTGAATGTGAGAAAATGAATCTCTCTCACTGCAGGAATGTTTATAATGCAGGCCCAGTCTGGTGCTCATTTACATCTGAGAATATCATCTGCGCGGCCTGCTCGCCAGAGTAGTGGACGCACGATTTAGCTAATGCGTTGGCATTATGACCATTGTTGTGTAATGGGTTGATGCATCATTCCAGGCAGAACAGTCTGTGATCTCACCCGCATTAATAGCTCTGTGAGAATGTATTTAACGCTGAACCGCGAGCTCCGGTAAATGGTGTGGAATTGCTCCAATTCTGTAAAGCGCAATGGCTTATGAAAGTGACACAATCAAAGTATGTGCATCCTTGTCAAGTACCTAAGTGAAGTAAACACGAGAAGAAATCAAATCAAGCAGTGTTGAGCACTCTTTGACAGAGTGTGGGTGATGCGACTTTTAAAATTATGTGATAAAATCATAAAATGAACTAATTATGTTGGATTGCTAATTTTTATGGAAAGTTAAGAAAACAAGTTTTACCTTTGCTTTACTTTCAGTAGCTGACTAGCTTTCTCCAAAGTGGAAGTGCTTTGCTTGGCTTTCGGGTCACACTTCAGACTCTTTATAGTGAAGTTTGATTTGTTAACATTAGTTAATTCATTAGGCATCATAAATTAAAAATGAAAGCAATACTTTTACAACATTTATTAATCTAGTTTAAAGGAATTGTAAAGGAATCTGTTCTCTGTAGTTAGGTGGAATGCTAGTCCACTACGGAACTCCAGCAAGAAGTGCGACAGGAGACAGATGGTTGTTCAATGGTTTATATCTTCAGGATGTGTCACTTTACATCATCCAGCATTGTACAGTTCTTAAATTAACAGAGGTGGCAAGTGTGGTTTAGTCTGAAATAAACAAATAAAATATCAGAATCCGTCTGTATACAGTAAACAAACATTTACCTCAGTATACATCTTCTCTATTCAATAATATTAAATACCACACGATAAATGGCGCTAAAATATGCATGTAAATAACGCATGCAGAATTCTCCAAATTCTGTATATACTGAACTACAATATGCACCTATGACAACAATCAGACTGGCAGTGGCAACATTATTGCAATATGACAGGTAAAGAAAGATAAATTAACTTACGTTCATGCACGCACATTTACCACTCATTTGAAATAGCGGCAGAGAAATGAAACTGAACGTAAACTGAAACTGTTCTGGCGGACCGCCGTCAGCGCTCTGTACATGCACAATTACGTCACACGCACGTTGAGGAGACTACGCTTACAAATGAATAAGGAATTTCGTACAGCCGCCCCCAGATTAGCATAGCTAATCTGTAGAAATATGAATTCCTTAGTCCTTAACGTCTGTATCCTCACCATCTGGGAGTGCTGGGAGTTGAACTAGCTTAGCCACAGGGCGAAGATACAGGCGGTCCTTTATTCTGACCTTTGCTGACCTAATATGGCCATCTTCGCTGGGTACCAGTGAGCCCGAGGCAGTTGTGGGTCCACCACCATCACTACAGCATCCTCGGTCAGATCCTGAGTCTCACGCTGCCACTTAAGACGAGGCTGAAGGTTAGGCAGGTAATGTCGGGTAAAGTATGCCCAGAAATGATCAACTACAGTCTGAGCATGGCGCCATCGACGCTTAGACAGAGGTTCTGGAGTGTAGACTACTTGGGGTAGCGAAGCATCCCGCCGCCCCATGAGGAGGAAATTGGGGGTGACCGGGTCTACATCTGCTACGTCAGACGAGACGTAGCCTAGTGGTTTGCTATTCAAGATACCCTCTATCTCAACTAGCACCGTGTGCAGGACATCTTCTGGCAAGGATTGGTTTCCTGTGACGACCTGTAGGGCCGACTTCACAGATTTGATCTCACGTTCCCATGTGCCGCCAAAATGCGGTGCTGCAGGAGGATTCATCTTGAAAGTAATCTGCTTGTCTGCCAGCTGTTCCTGCAGTTGAGGTTCCATTTCTTTAAATGCCTCTCTCAGCTCGGTTTCGGCACCTCGGAAATTAGTTCCCTGGTCAGAGATAATCTCCGATGGTGTACCCCGTCGGGCTATGAAACGTCTCAGGGCAAGTAGGAAAGCATCTGCATCCAGGCTGTTGAGGAGATCGAGGTGTATGCAACGGGTGGTCAAACATTTAAAGATCACACCCCATCGTTTCTCTGAGCGACGGCCTACTTTGACAGTGAATGGCCCAAAGCAGTCGACACCTGTCGAGAAGAATGGTGGTTGATAGAGTCGTAGCCGAGCTAAGGGTAGGTCAGCCATAATGGGCACCGTCGGCTTAGCCCTCCACCTCTGGCATTGCACGCACCCCCTCTGGTGTTTCTTCACCGCCTGTCTACCTCTCAGCACCCAGTAGTAACGACGGAGTTCAGCAAAAACTCTGTCCGACCCTGGATGAAGCAGACATTCATCAAAGTCTTGGATGAGTAGCTTGGTTACAGCATGATGGGGGTCTAAACTACTGGGCGAATCTCGGTTGGGATCGAGCCTTCCAATCTTCAAAGCCATCCTCCAACTCGAATCAAACTTAATGCCGGATCAAACTCTGGTGCTAGTGTGCTCAAACGACTAGAAGGGGGCACTGGCTTACCTGCTTTCAAAGCTTTGACTTCTAGTGGGAAAGATTCGGCTTGGGACTGGCTCAAGATTAACACTAAATGATGGAAGTGGAATACCCCGCAAGTGACAATAGCTCTGCTAGTTGCCCGTTACAACTAGCAGAGCTAGTATGCTCTGCATACCCGATCAAGACTTGATCGGGTATGTCTGCTCAGTCAGAGTCAGGAGAGGTGCAGAGAATACAATGGCTAGGTTGTACCTTTCGTTTGGTTTGGACTGGGATGAAAGCTGAAACTGGACTGATCGTCCCTCCATTTGAGTAACATCATGTCGAATGGTTCGAAGGGCCATAACCTCCTTCTTTCCTTGTAGGCCTAGTTGCTGGACCGCCGCAGGGAGAATAATGCTGCGCTGTGCCCCATCATCAAGGATGGCGTAGGTTTGTATAGACTTCTCGCCTTTCCATAGTAGCACGGGGGTGACCTTTAGAAAGACACGTCCTGTAGGGCTAGGTGGTGTCACGTAGATGCGGTCGCTTGCTGTTGTAACTAGCATGATGCTCGGGCCCTGCTCTGCTATGCGATGGAGAACTCTGAGGTGCACATCCCCACACTCCCCGCATGGTTTCTTCAGTGTGCACTCATTACAATTGTGGCTGGTGCGTCCGCATTTCCAGCATCTCTTGCCATTTCTTATCCATTTGATAAGTCGCTCAGGTGGGCATTCAGTGATCTCATTGCACTGAGAGAGGTAGTGCTCTTCACTGTGACAGAATAAACACAGGCGCTTTGTTCTCTTGTCAGGTTGCTGGTTTGTAAAAGCCTTCGGACAAGCTGTCCTTCTTTAACCTTCTCGGGCTGATTACTCCCATGATAGACAGAGACAGACCGGGTCTGTGGCTTAATAATAGCAGGACGCTCTCTACGTGGAGCCGGAGCCTTCTCAGTGTGGTAGCGCTGAGCCATCTTTGATGAAAGCCGTTGAGCTTCAGCCTTGACCTTCAACCACTCTGTAAGGTCATGTAAATTATATGGATTCAGACTGTCTGTACTCAGTCTTCCCCTTAACTGGAGGTGCTCTATGAAACCATCCCTGTAGTGTTTAGGGAGTTTACTAAGCAGCCTGTCAACATGTCCGGTACAGGTAAGCTCTCGACCATGTGGTCCCTCCAGGGACGTAAGCATGCCCACTAGAAGGTCAACGTTTAGAGCAAAGTTCTGGAATGCTTTAGAATCTCCAGCCTTGATATCTGGTGAGTTCATTAGAGCCGCAACCTCACTTTGTGCAAGCTGGTGGGGTTGGCCATATTGGCGCTGCAAGGCTGCCATGGCTGCTGAGTAAGGTGCAGGGTGATGACGGCACGCTTGAGCGATCACCTTCGCCTCATCCAGGACCAGATGCTCCAGTAGCACATGATATTTGTAGTGTTCGGTGAGATCAGTGCGGGAATTCAGCAGAGTGTCTAGGGCTATTTTCAGATCTGTGAACTCCCTTTCACTGTCATTCACAAGTTTTTGCTGTGATGGAACT
This sequence comes from Sinocyclocheilus anshuiensis, assembly GCF_001515605.1. Taxonomy (NCBI): domain Eukaryota; kingdom Metazoa; phylum Chordata; class Actinopteri; order Cypriniformes; family Cyprinidae; genus Sinocyclocheilus; species Sinocyclocheilus anshuiensis. The sequence continues at coordinate 992,314 of NW_015547688.1, forward strand.
GGGACTGGTTGCATCGGTGGTGCAGCAAGTACTGGCTGGAATACTGGACGTGCGGGGGCTGCCATATGTGGAATGGCGGGTGCCACTGGAGGAGGGCTCCAGTGAAGGGCATGAAGGACTGAGGAGCATAATATCCAGTGATCACGGGTGAAGGCTGATATGGATCTAACACAGGCAATGGTTGGCCCTGTGACTGACTATGTTCAGGGATCTGTAATTGGTAAGCTGGTGGCACCAGAGTACGGTGTATGGTTGTGGATATTGGCAGCTTCACTGATGTGATGGTGTGAGGCAATGAGGATGTAAGATTATAGGAAGAAGGACAGGACACTGCACTGCATGCTGCTGGTGTTTGCCTCTCATAAATAGCTGCTGTGTGTGGAACAGACGGTTGTAGCGTAGGTGTGCTGACCTCATTCATCAAGCAGTTTTTTCGCTCGAAGCATCTCAAATTCCTCTCTCCTTTCCTGTCATAGAAATTTTCTTACTTACCACGGATGTTCCTGAGGGATTCTTATCACGCATTGACTACAAGAGAATGCAAATGGCATACACAGGCATGAATCTGGGACAAGATGACCATGACCTGCAGAGGTCTCCTCTCTGAGCCGGGCGTCTGGGGATTCAGAATTCTCCACTGCTGAAGCTTAATTAGCCCAGCTCTGTTGCCTGGAGAAGTATTCAGCGATTGACCTTTCCTAAAGGTAAGCGACCGGTGCGTATTCAACAGGCCACAGGAAAATATGCAGCACCAAGGAGGTTTCTGAGTCCAACTAGGAGGGGAGGTGGAGATGGTGAAGGCATTTGAGCTGGTGCCCAGACAGTGTCTCGTCTAAAGATACCCTGAGAAACATACGTTGCCAAAGGGAAGTTTATCAG
>NW_015547688.1:993249-1025869 GCF_001515605.1 Sinocyclocheilus anshuiensis
CCTGCTGCTGATCATTAAAAAGAGACTGAGCCAATGCACAGCAGGTTTTGTGTTCATCAGAAGTGGGTTTAAAAACAAGCAAAATGAGAACATTCAAGTATTAGCAGATAGTAGAAGATAGCTACGTTTAAATGAAGCCTAATAATCCATTAATAATATGACTGAATGCAAATCCTTTGTGTAAGGACCTCAATCGGACAAAAAAAGGGATCCAAAATAACAATCACTTCCACAATTTGGGGGAAAAAAAATACAACATTTTCATTCTTGGGTAAATTTCCTTTAAGATAATAGTTAAATAGAAGTTAAATCAGTAAAAAATGAATACACAATACAATCAAATATGGTACTCCAACTACTACTACTACTCGTACTACAAACAAACAAACAAATAAATAAATAAATCTAGTTCAAAATTTTTAGTAGTTTAAGATTATTTAAAAATATTATTTATTTTATTCAGCAAAGATGCATCAAATTGATCAAAGATACTTTTACAATGTATAAATGAATGAATGAATATATATATATATAAAATAAATAAATAAATAAATAAATGTAATTATTTTAAACATATATAAAAAAAAAAATAAAATTCTCGGTCTTCTCTCCACAAAAATATTAAACAGCGCAACTGTTATCAAGATAGGAAGTAACAGGAAATGTTATTTGAGCACCTTATATCCGCAGTGTATATATTAATATTATTTTACAATTAATCTTTTATTTAACTTGATTTACTCCCCTTGCAAACCTGCTTATTTTTTGTTTACTTTTGGTGCTTCTGTTATTTATTTATTTATTTATTTAAGCGTGGAACACAGAATATTTTAAGAATGTTGCATTTTTGTTGCCATATGAAGTCTGTACACGTAATGTACACGTAATACACTGTTTATGTTGGATAGCTAACCATGGGCTTCATTAATAAGCAAAACTGTGGTTTTATTTTATTTTTTTTGTAAATTGGAAATTTCCTATTGAATAGTCTGTAACATGGACCTTTTTCACATTTCCGGGTTTCTCGGCAGCGGAAGTCGTCATAGTTGGGTAAATGTGAAAAGGGTCCACTGTGCAAAACAAACGGCTTTAAGTACAGTTTCTATTGGAATGTTCTACTCACGTTTCTTGAAAGAAGCCAGCTGTTCACATCAATAGAACCGAGTTGTATTTAATGTAGAAAATTGTGTGTACGTGGGCTTGTGCGTATGTTTTTTTTTTTATTGTCTTTCCCCTGCATGGATATGTCGAGACCTTGACTTCATCAAAGTTGCTAACTGTGTGCGCTGCAGCTCTAATAGCTCGCTCTTCATTAGTGTGGCACAGGAGCTGTCAGGTTGAGTATGTCAAGCATAAATAATCAGAGAAGCTGCTTCCAGGTCTCTCAGTTACCCACCCTCATCAGCCACCATTACTGCTGCTCAAGCCACTCCTTTTTATGTTTCTCTATGTCATAAAATCCCTATTTTGGGAAAAAGGTGCAGTGGCACTGATGACTGTTGTGAGCTGCTGTGTCCTGGAGCAGGAAGAGGTTTGCTCACGTGATCGTCCTGTACATAATAAGAAATCCTTTGAAGGTGGCACATGTCTGTCATCCTATAAATCATCCATAGGTGAGTATTCCTCTCTGGCAGTGCGGCCAGGCGCCGTTCTCGTTATCCAGTGTGGGCTTGCCTCTCGGTGAAGAGTGGTGAGGTGAGGCGCTTTGATAAAAATACTTCACAAAGTCGTGTCACCATTAACGGCTCTCGCTCTCGTGTGAATGCGATGAGGAGAGGGATGAGAAAAACACACTGTGATTTTAGCACCGATAAAATTAATTGAAGGCCGTATCAAAACATGACGAGCTTTTTACAAGTGTCGTGTAGGCTACTTTTACGGAGAGGGACCCATTTTCCAGCTCTGTGCTTTGCTCATCAGTTTGGCAGTGCATGCAGCAGAGCAGAGGTGATTACTTTAGAGAATTAGATTTAATCACTTAAAGTGCTGAGGGATCCGTTCTTGGGTTATAATACTGCTTGGAGAGTTTGGTTTGTTTATTCCCCATTGGATTTTATTTAATGAGTTTTAATGTTATGGAAGACTTTTTTTCCCCAACTATATATTAGAAAAGCAGTATTAAATATGAATTTTTACTTGTAAATAAAAAGCTGCTTTTTTATTTAAAAGTGCTTTCAAGAAAATGGAGGAAAAAGTAATTTTTTTTTTGTATTCATTCAGCTCTGCACTTTATAACATAAGCTATTAGGAGTGTAACGATTCACTCGTTCTCTCGATGCATCAATTGCAAACCCTGACGATGCATAGGCCTATATGCATCGATCTTGAAACATGGATTTTTGAATTGTGAATCGCCGATTTTGGACAGTAATCGATTTAAAACGCTAAGAATCGAATGAATCGCGATTTCTATCGCGATTCAATGCTTTCATAAATTACTACAAGCAGGAATTAATGGAGACCTTGAACAGTGTTCGTGCCTCGCATCTCTCCTTCACGCGCTGCACTATTTACCGCCTGTGGCTGTCACAGGATTGCGCTCACGCTCCGTTCATCTCACTGACATTTTTTGAGCAGCTGATGTGTGATCTCTCCTTAGTACTAGTATGGCGTTGCTAAAGTGAAGTAGTTTTACTTTTCTGTAGTTTTTCAATGGCTCTCGGTCATACCGACGACGTTACCTGAGCAGTCGAAGGTTACGCATTTATTGCATGGACGGACCAAAAATGTAAGTGTCTAAAGCATATAGTTCCATTGAATGACAAATGTGTTTTAACAATGTTGTTAAACCGAATGTACGAAGGAAAATGTTAAAATAACCACAGCATTAACAACAACCTTGAAATAAGAGCGCCAGGTTTATCTGATAATCAGATGCATGAAAGTAGGTTCCTTGCTATAGCAAACAGACATCGGGCTGTTTTCTTTCAGAATCACCATTTGCCGATGGAGAGGAAAAGTTACTATAGCATTTTATTTTATGAAAATGAGATAAAGAAGTTTTCGCACTGAAAGAGAATTGATCTTGCGCTCATAGAACTTAAAGAGATAAGAAAATAATTCCTTGTAAAAAAAAAAGTAATAATAAAAATAATATATACATACATACATGAAATTATTGTATTTGACATTTCTGTCACTTCTGAAACGATGACTACACCCCTGGCGTGACAAAATGTTAGCCTATAGCCTACATAATACTTTTAAAGCTCTTTTTTAAAATCTTGGCTTACATAAATTTCTATATATGCCATGTCATGCCATAGCATCGTTAAACTATAGCATCTAACAATGGACAAAAGTTTTTTTTTTCTCTAACCTATGGTTCTCTAACCATAAAGGCTGCGGTGTAATTTGCCCCCTGACTAAGCATTTAAATAATTTAGGGGAAGCATTTAAATAATCCTGTGAATGCACTTAAAGAATGCAGAATCTAATCATTAATCGAATCGAATCGAATTAAATTGTGAATTGAATCGTTCTGAATTTGCAAAAAACGTTCTTGAATCGAATCGAAAACCTATGAATCGTGAAACGATTCGCTGTCTACCCAAAGATTCACAGCCCTATAAGCTATGTATTCTGAATGAATATGACGAGAGGCATGCTAAATGGCACTTTCCACGAATGCAGTATACTTTGGTGTCCAGTGATCTTTTTTTTAGATACACAAATCCCGTGTTTCTTATGTATTGTGATTAGATCTGCTAAATGAGCTAATAGGCTGTCTAACATGCAGTTAACCTAGAAATTAGCTAGTTTTAAACTTCAAATTGTGGTTTTAGCCTCCGCACCTTAGATTATTTGACTTTTTCCCTCTGTATCCAACAATAAAAATCATATATAAATTTCATAGTTTTGACCAAATGAGTCAAAAAATACTAAAAAACACAATTGCTGAAATATTACATTTATTGGCAATTTTGCAAACTGTTTAATTAGTCTATTTAGTTTTCACATAATAGTTTTGACCAAATGAGTCAAAAAATACTAAAAAACACAATTGCTGAAATATTACATTTACTGGCAATTTTGCAAACTGTTTAATTAGTCTATTTAGTTTTCACATTTACTTAGTATGTGTTACTAAATCAAAACAAAATCACACATTTCAAAATATTAAAAACATGAAATTAACACGATTCACATGGCAAAATGAAGCACTTTATTTTTGGTCCTTAATAAGCTGTCTAAATGGCACTTTTCCATGAATAAAATAATGAATAAAAAGAGATGTTTTCTTTTTCTTTTCCAATAATGCTGAAAAATGAAAAGAGGTGCATAACCTTCATAAAATGTTTACTGACAAACTCAAGAGGTGAACCTAGAAAAAAATAAAAAACGTTACCTTTCACAAGTTTAAGGTTGTAGAGAAGTGCCTTTTGCTCACCAAGGCTGCACTTACTTGGAAAAAGACAACAACAACAACAGTAAAAATACAGTACAAACTAAAATTCTTTGAAATATTGAAATATAATAATCGAAAATGACTGTTTTCTCTTTAAATTAAAAAAAAAAATGTAATTCATTCTTGTGATGTCAAAGTTGAATTTTCATCATCATTACTCCAGTCTTCAGTGTCACATGATCTTTCAGAAATCATTCTTCATATGCTGATTTACTGCTTAAGAAATATTGCTTATTATGAATTTTGAAAGCACGATTGTAATTTTGTCAGGATTCTTTGATGAATAGAAAATCACAGCATTTATTTGAAATAGAACATTATAAACATCTTTACTGTTTTTTTTTTTTTGATCAGTTGAATGTGTCCTTGCTGAATAGAAGTATTAATTTCTTTTAAAAAATCTCACTGACTTTAATCTTTTGAATGTTGGTGTATTTTTTGTTTGACCTCTTGAGGTTGTTACCTGTTTTCACTGGTCATTATTGAAAAAGAAATATAAAAATCTTCATTTATTCATTCATATTTTATTAATGGAAAGTGACATTTACATGGCTTGTTAAAGGACCAAATAAAGTGCTTGATTTGAATCGGGTGGCAGAAATCCAGTCTTGTGGCCTAAATAAATGTGTTCAGTGCAAAAGCAGCTCTTTTTTTCCCCCCCCTCTAACAAGGATGGACTAATACTGCATGAAGACAGACGTTTCTGGCATGCTCTTCATTAGGTGAGACAGTGTTGTGACACTCATAGCCCTCTGATGGCCTCGCTCGTTCTACATGCCATTCTGAGCTCTAAATGCTGAAACTGCTGCAGGACACAAAACTGTCTCTGACTTGACAGCCGTGACAAGGGGTTGGCCTTATCAAATCAAGATGGAATGCTAATTGAGAGGCTTTTTGCAGAAAACTTGTGGTGCTTTTGTGCAGGCATTTGTAACAAACTACTTTGCTTTAGAGGAGATCACATCTTTTGTTGTCATGCACAAAATCAGCTACAGCACACCTTGCTTCCCCTTGATACTCCCACTTTTGAACAGTTCTCAGCAGGTATTTCCGTCCAGTGACATCTGTGGGATTTTGGGTATACTTCAGACTTTTTTTCCCTCTCATAGCAAGACAAAATGCTTTTTCCACTATAAATTGTATAGCCAACACTGACACGTTCTATTGTAATATTAATGCATGTTCGTTGTGTGAGCCGATGAAGAGCAGATCTTTTTTTTTTCTTTTTTTTCATGAAGAATGTTTTGCTGAATTGTAATGAATTTCAGCAGATGGATGATGACTCTTCAGCACCTCAAATGATGTCTCAAGTGTGGAGCAATATGCTTTTTTTGCTCATTAGCACGTTTATTTTTGATGTTTGTAATGGTGCAACATACTGTTGCAATCCACCTTTTTACACTTATGAGTATGCTAATCCATATCAGCAAAAGATCTTTAACATCTGCTGTGTTATCAAAGTTCTTTAGAGGTTAAATTGATCAATTACAACTATACTTGATGTTTAAAGTTTGGTATTGTCAGACTCTGTTCCATGTTTTGTGTGTGTCCTGCTCCTCATGTGCCTTCCCATGCCCTTATTTGGTTAGTTTCCTGTTCCTCCCCTGTTTAGTGTTTCATTGCTTCCAGGTGTGTCTCGTCATCCCCTCCTCCTGTGTGTATAAATAGTGTTCCCAGTCCCAAGTTCTCTGTCCGCTGTTAAACGTCTTCCTGAGTTCGTCTCCCTTGGTTCCTGAAAATAAAGTCTTGGTAAAGTATTCTCCAGCGTCTCCTTGTTCCTCGTGTGTGTCCATCGTGGCAGGTATCTTGAAGCTTTAAATAAGCTGGTTTGCATTAAAGCACAGCATCTTGCGTTGTGTTGCAGGTGTGAAAATGATGACAATAGCTGCGTTAGCTGTTTTTTTTTCCTCATGTTTTCCAACACATTCTGATATTTTTGACCAGTTTTGCTTACAAATCTGAGATTAGGAATGCTTATTACATTGGCAAGTTGTTTTAAAGTGTGACTGTTTTTTTTTTTTTTTTTTTTGTTTGATTTTTGTAATTGCTTTGATAACATTTATATTTGCTTTTTTGTAACAGATCTGTTATAAAAGCCCTTGATATTTATGACAAAATACTATGCGCTGATAAGAGGCTTATTTATTAAACAGTGAGCTGCCTCCGTGTGCTGAGATATAGAGTTAGTGGGATGCTTGAGCCTAGTATGGTCATGAATACATGACATAAACATTTTGTGGATTGTTTTTTTTTTTTTTTTTTTTTTTAGCACACAATGGCTACTACCTGACAGGTGTTTTCTTTAAACAGCTTTAGCTGTTAGAAAACTATCCGATCTGAAATTCTCTCTGCTGACATCGAGGTGGCTGATTTGTTTTTATAGGGCTGGGTTAGAAAGATGGCTGAATTTGCGCACCATACCTTTAACATCCAGCACTAGCAACTCCTCTTAATTAACCCTTTCCCCACAATTGATGAAATTTTCCATCATTTATTACACAATGCTTCTCCACCAATGACAAGTTATTCCAGAAAGGCCCTTTTTTTTAATTTTTTTATTTTTATTTTTTTATATATATACATGATAGGGGGCACTATTGCAGACCTTCTGTAATAGTTTTTGACTATTAACCCTTAAACGCATACCTCGGGTCTTTAGCGACCCGTGACATCATTCACTACCTCTCCCACTCCCTCATTTATTTTTTTAAAGTTATACATCAACCTTCTTAGTATTCCTCAATCTATTTATTGTAAACATAAGAAAAAAAAGTGTATTTTTCATGCGTAACAATTACATATCTGATGACTCCATAAGTGCAATTCACCTTCATTCCTCAAGGTGGCACCATTTGATATACAATAATGGCATTGTTTCACTCATAATTACCGCAGGCAAAAGAATATCATCAGCAAAAATTTAACTGGATTGAATGACTTTACTGTAGAGCAATTACTGTACGCATTGAAATATAAGTGTCACTGTCATTTGATTGTGGATGTGGTGAATAAGCTGCCAGTGATCAAAACATTGATTTTTGAAGTCATTGAAAATTATATTTGAGAATTTGGTTGAAATTGCGAATATGAGCCAGATGTTGAATGTACTGTGGAAGTGCATTCTGATGATGACAGTACAGTAATTGTAAGATCATCCAAGATTCAAAAGGTAATGAAACATAATTTATTTATGCTCTTGTAATTGTTATTAAAATATCAGGAACGTTTTATGCTATTGCAGCAGTTATAGATCCGTCCATGTTAGGCATATAGGTCCAGGTCTCGAAAGATCCAAATATGCAATGATTGGCGAAGCATTTATGGGTTAGAACACGCAAAGAACATCTGCATAAACCAGGATAATCGTTCTAACATGATCACCAAACATTCAGCAGCATAATAAAAAATGCAACTTTTTTGATGGAACTTAAGTGTAGGAATAAGGTATATTTTGTTTGCTTGTTTGTTTCCCTTTGATATAGTCAATGTTTACATATTCATACAACAAAATATTCTTGGGGCGCATGAAAGATTTGTGAATATGATCAAAATTGCTGGCAGTAAAAGAGTTAAAATCTAATTAAAATCCTTCTTAAAGGGGTCATATGATGTTGCTAAAAAGAACATTATTTTGGGAGTCAGAACAAACCGGCATTGTAGTCTACTCTCCCAGGATCAGGAAACAGTCCTCCATAAAATGCACTGCACACATCTTAATATTTTTGGTTGAACTGTTCTAGAACAGTGTTGTAAATACAACTTAACCACTGAACGCATCATATGACCCCTTTAACTATCCTTGTTATTGGCAAAATAGGGATTCTTGAGTAGTGTGAGAAGCATCATCCACTGCATCTCTAGTTATTACCTTCTGCATCAGCCACTGAACACTTCATATTGGTTGACCATTATGCGGGATACTTTCACAGGCCATTTAAAAGCTCAAGAATATCATCCTAATGCACCATCACACTCTCCAACCATCTCTGACAGGCAGACGAGGCATACCTGACTTTGTTGACATTACTTATTAAGGCCGAGGTACAAGATGCTTCTGAAAAGCTCAAAGTTCATGACATTTTCAGCACTGTCTGTTTATTTCTCAGTATTTACTTTGAAGGTTAAACTGGCCTCTACCAGTAATTGTGCTGTTTCCTCCCTCATGATCATAGCAAATCAATGGTAGACCTTTTCAGAGCACACCGATGTGTTTTAAAGGACTAATGCTTGATTCATCGCTCTGACAATTGGACTGAAGCTCTGCTTCAATCAAAATGCTGCAAATACTGCATTCATAATAAAGGACATCACTGCACATAAAAGATGAAAGATACATGACCATTAGGTGAGTAAACCCACTACATTTTCTCATTTAGGGATTTTAACCAAGGGACTGTATAGCTAAAATCAGTTTTTTGAAAGGAAGATATATATAGGGGCATATGAGGACACTATTGCACCATTTTCTGTCCTCTGATGTCCACTTTTGTGTCTTGAACTAATTTTGTAATTTGAGTTGGTTCTAGTTTGTTATAATAAGAATATGGAAGTATATTAATGACGAATGTTTTTTAAACAAAGCACGTTGAATTGCACTACATTAAATAAATACATAAATACTTGGATTTCCTTTGTAATTATGTGTAAAATTTGCTAGCAATTTCTAAGTGAAAATTTCCAACAACCATTTTTTTTTTTTTCCACATTTCAGTTCTTAAAGTAACCACTTTTTAATGGTGTGATGAACATTTTAGTAATCTGAAGAACCTTTTTTTCACTATAAAATAATATTTTGTTCAATGGAAAGATTCCATGAATGTTAAAGGATCTTCATGGAAGCATCAATGCTAATAACGCACCTTTCTTTTTAAGAATATAATTGAAAAAAAAAATGCATTTCATTATAGCTTTCTTTTTTTGGGGAGCTGAAATTCAGCGTGGTTGTATATTTAAGCATGTACATTTTATGTACATTTAATATATTTTAGCACATAGTCAATTGGTAATATTTCACACAATTTCATTATTAAAATTTATATTAAATATTCAGCTTTCAAAGTTAATTTCCAAAATATTAATTAAACAAAAACATTCAACATTGCACAACATTTTTTCTTTCGGGCATTTCAGGATGCTTTCAAAGATATTTGTCATTAATTTACTTCTAAATACATTTTACATTACTGTTTTCCCCCCTACGGCCTTGATAATTTTGTCACTGTACCTTTATGATTTTGTATGCAAATGACACCTGGTATAGTTCACGCTCTTGTTCATCTAGTTCAATAGGCATTTAAATCTAAACATTAGATTCACATTTATAATTTGCTCATGCATACAGTGTATTCAAGTTATGCATTTAATCAGTTCCATCAGAGGATCAAACCTGTGACCTGTCTGTTTCTAGCAGCATGATCTACAGGAACACAGTACACTGAACTGCCCTGTTTAAATGTTTTCATGGCTTTGGCATCAATGCTGTGATGATTTCTGAATGACTGGGGGGAAAGAGAGCTGAGTGTTCAATGTTTGATGATGTTTATATACTGTAGAGCAACAAAAGAGCAAGGAAATCTTATTTTCAGTTTTTACCATAGACAGTTATGCATTGACGTTTTCCTACTGTCAGAATTGTGCATCAGAATAACTAATGAAAAGATGATTAATCTGTTGAACAAGTTTTTTCCACTGGCTTTGAGAGTTATCCAAAAAAAAAAAAAAGGGCCAGAGGTTGTTCTCATTGCATGAACAAAACATGAATTAACTTCTCGTACTGCATTGAGGATGAACGTAAATATGTTTTTTTTTATGATTCATTTAATTTGTTTTGCTGTGTTACATTTTGTGAGATAAACGTAATGACACACCTCAGCAGTCACTGTATGCTTTACGGGTTTCTATTTCATATCAAGACGATTAACTTGGTTTAGTGTTTTAAACAGTAACAGGAGGGCAATGAATGAAACAAATGCAATACCAAACACTATGACACTGAACAAGAGCTTCTCACTTCTTCTGTTTAATGACCTTGCATGGGTTCTAAATGTATTAAAGCATTTCATGTCAAAGGCAAAGTCTCTTGAGCTACAGTACATACAACTTTGTATTCTGCCCATATTTTATCTTTTTTTATATATTAAGAGCACTGGGTCTTAATTAGTTTGAGGTGTTCTGTTTCCTTTTGTCCTGCAAACTGTTTCAAAGGGATAATTACTCCAAAAAGTATTTATGTCATCATTTACTGAAATGCACTACTGTTCAAAAGTTTGGGGTTTTAATGCTGGAAGTCTCTTATGCTCACCAAGGCTGCTTGTATTTAATAAAAAATACAGTAAAACATTAATCGTTATTACAATTCAAAATAGCTGTTTTCTATCTGAATATATTTGAATGTAATGTATTCCTGTGATGCAAAGCTGAATTTTTAGCATCATTACTCCAGTCTTCAGTGTCACATGATCCTTAAGAAATCATTCTAATATGATTTACTCCTCAAGAAACATTTCATATTATCAGTGTTAAAAACAGTAGTGCAGATTAATATTTTTGTAGGAACTATTATATTTTTTTCCAGTTCGTATTAATTACTGACCCCCCCAGACTGTTGAAGGATAGTGTTTATATAATAGACTGAATGCTGCAAAAACTCCATAAAAGTATTATAATAGTAGTCCATATGATTTACTGGAAAATGAGCAAACTGCACATTCTTCTAAATATCTTCTTTTATGTTCCACAGAAGAAAAACGGGCATACAGGTTTGCAGCAATTTTAGGGTGAGTAAATGATGATAGAATTGACATTTTTAGGCGAACTATCCCTTGAAGACGTGTTCATCATCAGAAAAGCGAGGCTGGTTTCATCCAGGTCCTCCTCCTCAGTCCCATCTGAAGTCATGACCCACCATTTCAAAAAATTTCACATTGAATGGCCTATAAAATTCTCTAAGCTGCTCAATGACTTCCTGGGCAATCTGAACGTGAGTTCTGCCCTTGGACTTGCCAAGACAGCGGGGCTGGCTGCTGCTTTCTGGCTTCTTCAGGCACGGGAAGCCTTTTGTTCGGTTGAAGTAGAAGTGCTTGTCCGTGATGATGCGTTTGAGCCCCAGGAAATCCTGCACGCGGCCCATCTCTCTGGCCGGATCTGTGATGAGCCGCTCCCCGCTGACAAAATGGATCTGCGATAGACGGAAGTACTGCAGCCAGTTCTCCAGGTGGAGGATGTACATGCCTATGCGGATGGCATTCCAGGAGGTGTCCACCATACCTTGACTCCTGTTCTTGAAAGCTAGTTCCTCAAAAGAAGGGATGTCGGGCTTCTTCGACAGGGTCTGTGTGTAGTCGGAGATCGCCCTCGTGACTGGGTTCCGCACTACTACGATCAGCTTTGTTTCGCGAGACATGTTTGAGATGCGTCGCGGTGCCTCCCGGGTCACAAAGTAACTTGGTGTTTTCTCCATGGTGATCTGACTGTCTAGAGTCCGCGGCATAAGGCCCCTGTGAGAAGACAAAAGAAAAATATTAATCAAAATGAATTTATGACATAGGTTCACAAGGTTTTTTTTCATGTAAGCCACCAACATTAACACTGGCACTCTTGGTAAATATAAGAGCAAAAACAGGCTGTTTTATATATATATATGTGTGTGTGTGTGTGTGTGTGTGTGTGTGTGTGTATGAAAATGTAAAAATGCGTTTATCGAAGGCAACTTTAATTTTCTTTCTTTTTTGATTCTTTATTAATAACACATTTTAAAAGATAACTATTTACAATAAAACCTAAGATCTGCTCAGAGTCATAAGATAAGCATATTAAAAAAGGAGAGAAAGTATAAATAAATAAATAAAATGCTTTAATTAAAACAATAATTAAAAAAAAAAAAATTCTTACCCTGAAGGAAATATTTAGAAATATTTATTTTAACATTTGGCAGATGCTTTTGTCCAAAGCTACCTGCTTTGTGTTCAAGCTATACATTTATTTCATGTATTCCCTGGGAATCAAACCCTTGAAACAAACCATTTTTTTATTATGACAATCTTTTATTATTATTAAATCTTTTATTATGAAAAAACAAATCTGAAATTGTGTTTCTGATATGGGTTACACTTTACGTTGATGTCCTTGTTACAATGTAATACACTAATTATACATTTAATAACATGTTATTATACATTAACTACATGTACTTACTATATGGTTAGGGTTAGGATTAGGGTTTGGCTTAGAGTTACTTGCATGCAATTATGCATAATTTATTGTTATTATAACAGTAAATACATGTAGCGTGTAACAAGGGCACCTTAAAATAAAGTGTTACCAAAATATGAAATAACAGAATGTTTTTTAAATGTCAAATATAACAGCATTAAACACTAACAGGTCTTTTTAAATTTTTATAAACAAAAAAAATTCCAACATGAAATCCACCTCCCAATTTTGGAGGTTATTAAGACAGTGTAAGCTGCTGCCACTACAATTAAGTTGCTTAATATATATACATATACACAGTATATATATATATATAAATATAAATAATTGTAGTTGCAGCAGCTATAACAATAAACAAAGAAATCTGTTTAAATTACAATTTTAAGTTAATGTAATGGTCAACATTGTCAACAGAACCCATCAAAATAATATTGCCATATAACGCAACTTTAAAAATTTCAATTAAATCCATAAATTAGAATTGTTTTAGTTGCAACCATGCATTTCTTTAAGTTGTAATAACAGTAACAGCTATTATGCTCAAACTTAGCAAAAGTACAAAGCAAGAACCCAAGTATTAAAAGTCAGCATGCAACTCCCCATTCATGTCCCTACAGACATGAATGATACATCAAATTGTTGGGGTGTGCTACTGCTTTTCTGAGCAGTCTGACATTTGGCAAATAAAACCAGGACAATATTCTGTAGGAAGTAAGAATCACACTTTTGACTTGAGTAAGCAACCGTCTTGCAATAACCTAGCAATCGCTTAGCAACATCCTAAAAACCACTCACCCATAGTACCTTAGCAACCCTGGCAGCAAACCATTGTGAGTTTTCCACAGGAAAACACCACTCGCATTTCCTCAGAGAGTGTAAAAAATGCATTATATTTATTTGAGGAAACTATATAAGCAACCCTGGCATTTTCTTTTCACAGCCTTGAGAGGAAAAAGCGAGATAGCTTGTGGAACGTGGTCACCCCTCACATTAGTGTAGCCTCCAGCATGACAAATAGGAATTCAGTTACAGCAAGTGACAAAATAATCAGAGTGCACACATGAGGTTTTAATACTCGCCGGCAATATTTCTAGTCTCTTATCTCCCGGGTGAGTGTGATGCTGAAGGGTATGGGGAAATTATCAAATCTCAGGCACATCCTTTACTCCTGCTCATAAATCACCATCACCTGCATTACAGATGCACAATAGAGAGAAAGGCTTGGGCAAATCTGGGACATGCGAAATAGGTCATTATTTTCGCAAGTTTCTTTACGAAACCATCGAGTCCAGTTAGAGTTGTTCTGACTTGAACTGATGAACTACACAAGGTGATATCCACTCGGTCACAGTTCTGTTGTTTTAGCAGATAGCTGCTGCCCCGTCAACCTCTTTGAAGGAGCGAGCGTATTAACGGTGCCGTAAGCAGTTTTTATGGAACGGCACGCAGAAAATTTCCCTCTTACCTGACAGATATCACTGAAACAGATGTCTTGAGAAATCACACTCCTTTCTGTGACAGCCCTAGGCAG
The DNA here is from genome assembly GCF_001515605.1 of Sinocyclocheilus anshuiensis. Classification (NCBI taxonomy): domain Eukaryota; kingdom Metazoa; phylum Chordata; class Actinopteri; order Cypriniformes; family Cyprinidae; genus Sinocyclocheilus; species Sinocyclocheilus anshuiensis. Next base: position 1,007,400 of record NW_015547688.1, read on the forward strand.
GAAAACTGCTATCTGAATGCAGGATGTTATCGTTTAGCCAGTCAGACGTCATTTTGAGTGTTCGGCTTCGTTGACATGTGGTGCGCTAACTTGTCTATGCAGCGTGGGGTTCAGTGTTGCCAACTTCTTTCAATGGAAAGTAGCTTAAGCCAGCTTGAAAAGTCGCTAGATGACGTCATACGCTAATTAGCATATTCAGAACATCATTGCTCATATTGCCTATTATCAATACAACTGTTTTCATTGATATATTTTACTGTTTCTGTTGTCAGACAACGGGATGAATATGAAATGTGACTGAAACGCGGTCCGTTAAGACTACATAACCAGCTCTCTCTTCCAAGATGTTAATCCGCACAGAAATCCTGATTTATAATTGAGCCGTCGTCTGATGAAATCAAATACACATAAGATAAAGACAATGGCTGTGCTGTATTTGCATGCAAAATTAGAGAAGCAACAGAATAGCTATTTTAACTGAAAGCGCTGCTCTCTGCCGCTCGTTGAACAGATCAGACACAGAGAAAGATGTGTTTCTCGCTGAGAAAGCAAGCAGTAACGACGAGTCTCAGAAACTAAATAAGGTTTGTCCAAGAAGTCGCTAGATTTGTTGCTAGGCGCTTTTTTGGAAAAAAGCATCTAAGGGGGTCTGAAAAGTCGCTAAATCTAGTTACAAAGTCGCTAAGTTGGCAACATTGGTGGGGTTTTTTGAAGGAGAAGGCAGTATAATTTAGTGGCGCAAGTTAGCAAAATGGCTAACATTGCTAACAGAACTTTTAAAGACAAAATGAAATGGTAATTCACTCGTTTTCTATATGCATGTTTTTGTTATTCATGCATACATTTCATTTTTACTTTTTTTGTTTTTCCAAGCTTGTAATTTTTAATACAAATATCATAACTGGATCTTCTGTAGTGATGGAAAGTTCGGATCATTTTACTGACTCGGATCTTTGAATCTCGTTCATCACAATGAGTTAATTAATTTCCGAGTCATTTTGTTAATTTCAGCCGAATATAATTAAAATGCTACATGTTAATAAATTAATTCTCTGACACATCTACTTACATGACGTTGATCACATTTAGAATAAGAAAAATAAACTATAATGCAACTAAGGCCAAATTATGTGAAACAGAAACAATTAATTAATTGAGGCTATACAATCTGTTAGTTCACCTCCCCTGCCAATATGAGTCTTTCGTACTTTTGTCACGTCACATCCCTGTAAGCTGAAGCTATGCAGTCTGTACTGGAAACAGAATTAATTAGTTCACCTCTCGAGTCTTCGGGTTCGAGATGTTCGTTGTTTTGTCATGTGCCCACTTAGTAACAAACACAAACATTACTTATTTACTGCATGCTGTTATTGTATGTAGGAATTTTTGCTTTATCACAGTGATTTCCCCCATCATACGGATAAAGTTAAAAGTATTAATGAGCTCACATACTCACATTCAATGATATGACAGAAATTCACAAAAGTATAAATTGTAAGAAATAAAAATCTACAATTTGAAACCAGAAATGCATCACGTGACTGATAAAAAAACTGACTGTGCATGTGTTTGTAAGGAAGATTGGAATCATTAACTTATTTCTTTATCCAATGCTGCTAACAAAAGAACAAAAAACTCAGACCCGAAGACTCGAGAGGTGAACTAATCATTTCTGTTTCCTGTAAAGAACCAGTAGGATGTTGTGCATGTGCGGTCAACACAAAATGAATGAATCCCTCGCTTAGACGACTCAATGTTCCCAAGTCATATTAAAGATTTGTTCAAAATGAACGAACCCTTCATGAACGATACATCACTAATCTTCTGGAAAAATGGTAGACTTCTCTCTGGTATAGTATGCTGGACTCCAAGTATGAAGTATGGTGGACTCCAATCATATCATCAGCATAAACCCATCCATTTCTTAAAGCGACTGCAAGTCTTAATTCAAACTGGCCTCCAACAAAGTTTCTGCCCAACATTTCTTTTCTATCTAGATAATTCACTTCAATGAAGGTCACAATACATAAGAAAAGATCTGTCGCTACTTCTATTACATCATGAATTTCGAGGGGCCTATACCATGAAGCTGGTTTAGCTGGCTTGCCAGGTAAGTTTGTTTAGTTTGCACCAACTCTAGGTTTTAGGCCCCATGAAAGTGGTTTGGCTTTTAGCGGTGTTCATGTTCTGGTTTAGAGATCTCAAACCGAAATTTGACCAATTAGCTTTGAGCATAATGACATATCACTGACAGTCACTTACACATGTTTTTCTTGCTCCAAATTAAAGGGCACTACATAGTAAATAAAATTGTCTGTCTTTGGCAGTGAATCGCACTGATTCTCTCTCGAGAAGTGAATCACAATTTCAAGGCATGTGATTGGCTGTTCACCACTGATGTCACACTTTCATGTGCACTCACTCCATAGACTCAGGATCAAGCCTGAGTTGACAGAGAAAGTTAATGATCCGTGTCATGCAAAGCCAGATTGGATTGGTTTGGTTATGTCGACTCTAAACTAATCCTAACCCCTAGTTTGTTCAGCCACCATCATGGTACAAACCCCTGGATTTTCCAATTCTATTTCCTGCCTGTTCTCCATCACTCTATGAATAAAACTGGTAAAAAATCACAAAACCTATAAAAGAGTCATATACTGTATGTTAAATGTTTTGTACAAATGTCCCCCGCTAATGTACTTTGCTATATGTTTGATCAAGTAAACTTGTAAGGTATCAACATTAGGTAATGAATGAGATATTCGCTACATTTACAAATCCCTCATATGTTTCTTCCGAGACGGTATTAAACCAAGCTATGAATTATCTTTTTATGTGATTACATCAGCGTTCATCCATTAAATTGAGAATTACAGCTATAAAACAGGATTAGTGAGGGCTTAAGAATTTAAATCTTAGCGAAAGACAGTAATAAAGATGGAAATTATATTGACCATCTTTATTGTATGGAACACAGGGGTCAGAGAATAACCTCGAGTTTCCACCAGTTGTGACTCATCCCCAATTCATAATGGGCTTTCCTAAAGCAGGAGTTGCGATACTTTACCTCCATAGTCCTGAAAATATTGATCCATTTAGCTTGATTTATAAATGGTGCGTTGCTGGCCAGGGTGTCTCTGTTAGCCTTAGCGGTTCAGGGCCAGAGGCAGCCATTAATCTTGCATACGTTGCAATGGAGCTTCACCCACTAAACAACTTTACTGTGTGTTTGAATGCAGGGCACCAATCACAGCCTCATACTGATGCAATGCATACTTCAGTTACATAATCAAACTTGTATTTCTTGCCAGACAGCCATCAAAAATGCACTCTAAAAAAAAATATTTTTCTGAGTCTGTCTTATTGAAGTTGTAACACCAGACTTCATTTTCCTTGCAAACTCTAATATTTCATGCATCGCTAACAGAGAATTTATGCTTTGGTCAACTCAAATGAAGTGCACTATAATTTTCCTCAGAAAATACTGATTTTTATTATATATATATTTGTGTGAAATTATTATTAAATTGCACAGAAAATACATTTCCTTAGAATTGCGTGTCCTCGTATACAGAATATTTATTAAAAGAAAGAATACTGAAAAAGAAAAAAGCTTCCGTCCAAACTCCAATTTATTTTGTGTTCTTTAATTAATTGCATTTTCAAGAATCAAAAGATGGCATGAATTTGCCAGTCTGCCTGTTATCACATCACTGATGTGCCTCTCATCTGCTGTCTTGAGATGGGGGCTGGCAGGTGCTCTGTTGCTTACATAAGAGTCTGGTCTTTTAGAAGAAAATTAATTTAGTGAGAAGAGTGAAGGATAAGTTAGCTGAAAGCTGGAATAGAGAGGTGCAAATTGCAAAGTGGTGCACAGAAGCGTACTGCTGGGTCCACAGTGAAGACTAGCCAGTGAAGTAGCCATAAGTGGAAAAAGGTCCTGGCACTTTGTAAAACATTTTTTAAAAGCTTTGAATTTTATGTGGCTAATGCAGAAACGAAACTAAATGGTAACCAGCAAAGATTGTGAAATGCAGTAGAAGTAGAGGCTTGTTAGAGCTTAATTTTCACTTTCAATTAAAAATATTAATATTTAATTTAAGGAGCTCTAAATACTACTGGAAGAAACCTGACTGTTAGTATTGTCATTCTTCTCAATGGTAGTTAGTCAGCTGGCACAGGACTACCCAGAATTGAAATATAAAATTCTATCATAGTTCTGGATGCCTGAACTGTTTTTGAGCCAATCACCTGAGCCAAAATGTGATGTGACTAATTATTCACAAGAAAATTCAGTCATGATAATGCTGATTGGATGATGGAGTCATAAGTCTTAAACTAAGCTGAGCTGCGACAAGAAAGTGGCACTTTTAAGAGCACTATAATAAATCTGCTATACTATAATTAAGTATCACTTTCACTATTACTATCACTGAGCACGCTTACATGCACACCAGTAAGCTGATAACTCACAAATATCATCTTATTAAAATAACCAGTTTTCCCCGTTTACATGCACATCATTAACCTGACAACGCAAGTAAGCTGCGTTTACATGACTTCATTAATAAATCAGGTTATTTCATGATATATTTCCTTCTTTCTTTACTGCAAGATGTTTGCTCGGTCTAGATGGGCTTAAATCTGCACTAACAGAAAGCGGGTTATTGTGTTTACATGCTGTGCGAAATCGGAGTAAGAGGCAAAAAACTACCTGTTGCGACCGGTGTATGCTTACGCCGTTTATGACCTTACTCCAATAAAAGAAAACGGGTTACCGCATTACATGACCAAGTGCGTTTTCGGCTTATTAAGCATAATCGGCTTAAGAACGTGCATGTAAACGCGATCCCTGTTGCTTGCAAAAATTTGATGTGAATAGATTGCTTCAAAATCAGATGGTGTAGTTAAAACTATGGGTGTGTTTTCCAAAATCATTGTTTACAACTATGGTCATTACCAAAATGATTAAACAATTTGGTGTTTCCTGAAGCTATAGTTCGGTGACAGTATGTTCTCTTTTTCCCAGACATGTCAACGCTTGTTTAAAGGTAATGGCTGAAAAGTAGTTTGACCTTTGTGCATAATTGACCAATCGTGGCGTGCGAAAAGGTGGAATCTACAGAGAACGGTCAATGCAAACACGCATACATGTAATGTACGAAGACAGTAGAGAGCATGTCAATAGGAAAACAAACCCAAACCCAGACATTTTTAGCAATTGAGAAATCTCGGCCAGGACATGTCCAGGAAAAAGAGTCACCCTACTATAGTTCCAATAAATATTCGCAAACAGCATTGCAAACTTGTGTGGTTTGAATTTGCTTTTGTGGTTAGTTTCTAGTTAGTATGACAAGCTATCATGCTTGCTTAAATGCATGACAACACAAATTTTATTCTACACCTTTTAGTTTGTCAAGAGAATGAAAACAGTTCTCTTATGCCATGTTTGTTATTTATATAAGAATTTGATTTAATTTTTCATTTGATATTAAGATAATTAATTAATTACTCAAACACCTGTGTGACATCATTAACAAAAGTTCTGCTCAACATGGTTCGAAAGACAAATTTGCTATTGTTTCAGAAAACAGTCATGACCAGCTGGTTAATTTCTCCAACAATGCATCACACTAAGCAGTGAGCTACATCGTTGTACAGAAAACAGACATTAACCAACCTTTGCACATTGTTTTTTACACTACTTAGCATAAGAATAAAAAGACAATCTGAAAGTAAAGTGTGTACATAGAGTCCTGAAATTACCCTGTAATAGGACTGATTTTAATAGCAAAGCAAGCATGCCAAAAATGTAAACATTTTAATCACTGGCATAATTTCTCTGCAATTACATAATTAATAAGCTTATCGTGGTGCAGCAAAAGAAACATTTTTATCTTTTCCTATTGAATTAACTTTGAAGTCAGACTCTTGCAGAATTAAAGAGAATTAATTCCTAATTGAATTTCTATCATAAACAAGTAAGACATAAAACAATTACCACCAGTTTGAAACCGAATGTTCCTAGGGGAACGTTTCCATCATAACATTTACTTCAGCTATCTTTCCAAGCCCTGCGTTTATTAGATCACACTATCTGTAGACACAGGTCTACATAATGGAGGATATCCTGATGTCTGGTATCACTGGCTTTCACTTTTAATGCAGATTGACATTCTAATTCATCAGGGGGCTTAGTCACTAATACTGCCAACAGATCCACCACCTCAGAGAAATGAGAAATGACATCAGGCAAAGGTCTGATATCACATCTGAAAGTTACAGTGCTGTTAATTGTCTGCCAGAGCACGATGTATTCCTGTTGTCTTTTCTGCTGAAGAGAAGTTTTCAGAGAGCCGGGCAGCTCTTATGATATGTCTGGGATCTGCTGACAAGGTCGTGAGAACAAGCTCTGTGAATTGCATCAGCTAGTGTCATATTAATACCACCAACCTAAAGTTATCCTCTCAAATTAAAAGTCTCCTGCATGCTCTTTTGTCAGCCCAGGCATCTCTATTCTAGGGCCACATTGTGAACTGGACGATAAATGCAAAAAAAAAAAAAAACACAACTTCATACAAAAAAATCTGACGAGTCTGCATGCCGTGCTAAGTGCAAACCAATGTGCCATTCCTACCGAGGTCATTTATTCTGATTAAAAAAGGCTTCTGGCCAACCTGCACGCTGAGATGACTTTCTTCTGCACCGTACCTTTGTGTTCCACACGTTGCAGTATGTTTGTCTAATAGATGGCAGCACACAGGATGCAGAAGACCTTTTAGAAACTATCTAATCTCATTCTTGTTGGGGCAATTGGAGGATTTCATCCTGACTATGAGATGTGGCTCTGGCAACTTTTGTAAATAAATTAATAATGCAATGCAATATTCAAAGAGTGTTCGGATGAGAGATACTGTACAAATTAAGTACATCTCTGACAGTGATGTGCCAGCATGATCTCATTTGTATTTGTTTGTAAAGTGTGGTTTGTAGGACCAGATTTAATAACAGACTCAGGATTTCCTAAAGACATGCAGTGGGAAAATTTGTGATTAAAAGGCGTGCTGTGGTTTTTGTAGCTGGCCATACTGCATATGCATTTGTATAGTTTCCCTTTCAGACACAACATTTATGGGAGGAGAGTATTTAAATAAATCACACAGCATGATTTACTAAGGTTTGTGCTAGTCAGATTAATGGTATTTGCACCATTATTTAACACCCCAAAAAAGCATATCATAATCCATTTTGCACTTGACATGGCTGCGATAGTTTCACAGTTTAATATATTTGCACAGACACTAAAATATACATAACTGTAATGACAGCATCAAAAACAGTTTACATATTAACACCTTTGGAGATATATATTTGTGAATCCTTTTAGTTTCATTTAATTGATTGAATTCTATATTGACTTTATTGTTTAGTCAGTGAGATTAAATATGTTCAATGCTGTCAAATTTATTGAATGCATTTTCCTATTTTGATATAACGGTTTACAAAATATCAAAATAATAGTGTATTATAACTGAATATTGTCAACTGTGTTGCTATATACCTATTATCTATTACATTGTTTTATTGTTGAAAAGTGGTTAGTTTTAGGACACACATGGTGTTATTTGCTCAAAAATATCTATATAAAATGGAATGCAACTGAAGATATTTTATGTGTCTAAATCTGTGCATATATGTTAATGTTTACGTTTTGGAAGCAGTCAATAAGTCCAAATAGACTGGTAAGGAAGCACTCCATTGTCTCCTATAAATGGCTCCACAACTGACTAGATGCAGTTAGATCATCTTTTTCTTACACACTATCTGATAATACCTTATACAACCAACATAAAGTATTTTAATGACTGGAAAGTGAAAGAAGTTAAACTGTGAAAAGAGACTGTAGGGCCTATAGCAACTTACATAGTGTCTAGATTCTACTTTGATTCTACTACAAACAGCCCTCACATTAATCTATCATTCTTTGTCTCTTTTCGTAATAGTTTTACTTGCAAATGCATGTTTAGGTTATCTGTGAAACATTAGGAATATGACTTTGACTGACTTTGCAGCGCCCGAATGCAGCACAGCAAGAGTAGAGTCGACTGCGCTTTGATTGCTGTTTTATGGTGTTTTCTTTTAATTTTGTATTCCTGAACCTTCACTTCAAATTGGAACTTGTAAGTCCACCATTTTGATCCTTAGAAATGTCTACCAACGTCTGATGAAAAGGTCAGTTTTGAATGTTCAGTCAATATGATATACTAAACGCCCTCCTGATGCTGTCTGAGCAGGACTGGGAATAAAGTCTGTTTTCTTCTGCACTGTGCTTGATGCTTTCATGCACTTAAGCACATCTGACCTGTCTAACAATTCTATGCATATACAATCCCAGGATTAAATGTGTGAAGCTATTTGTACTTCCCTCTTTTGCAGGGTAGATTTTAGTCAATTTATGTGTGACAGTGTCCTGAGGTTTGTTTTCCCCTACACCTGCTATAGAAATCTAATAACTCAATCCATGGGTATTAAACTTAACCTGGTCATATTTAGATAATGTATGCTCAGAGGCTCTGCAGTATTGCATTAGCTGAAGTCTTGCTTAAACCTACATTATTAACTGGGCAGTTATGCTTCCATTTCTTTCTAATTAATCTAAGCCTCATTGTGCTAATTAAAGTGTTTTATGGCAGGACAGAGGATTGCACAATCATGTTGGTGCAAGTGCTGATCTGATTGGTATTTCAAATGAAAAGCATCAATCACCATGACAAAGCTGCAGGGACATATGCTCACAGCGAGCCTCATTTCCTGTCTCAGTTCAAATGCCTGTCATCGTTGACACTCTTAATGAGCCCATCCCAGTTACAACAATATCCTGTGCCTGGGTCTACCTATGGTCATATAAAGTACTATCAGTTTGTCTCTTATGGCACTTTTTTTGGTTTAATTACATAAATGTTTTCAACAGAGCATTTGCATGGCATCCAACATGTTGAGCACAAACGTTGAAAAGTGTTGTTGGAAACATTTAGAAGTGGGTAGTTCATAAGTCTCACATAGCCAGACTTTTCAAAACAGCATCAACTCAGTTTGCAGCTTTTTCTGGCCAAGAACTGCCCACTTAGATGGGAAGACAGCAGCCAATCACAGTTGGATTTGTTTTTATATGCTGTTTAGGTGGAGGTTTATATGAAATAGTAGAAACGACAAAGACATTAGCAGAAATGTGTGCAGACTTTGTAATCTGAATATTTGTCCATCCAAAAAGTGGACTCTACTGTACATCCTATGTATTTCCACTAAAATCTCAATTACATGCAAGGTTCCGATATCTGACATATTTGATTCATAGTCTGCTATATCTATCAATCACAACAAACTGCAGTGTAATAGTGTATTGTGTATTATAACTATTGTAAACACAACATTTTATTATATTAACGAGTTACGGAAGCTTTAAGTACAGTTAGCATGAAGGTGTATCATATCGATATTGCTTTGATCTATTGTTTACTTAACACTTCCTGAAGATTAGATTTTTTTTCATTATTGGTCATTATAATGTTTTTAAAAACATCAAAATAAAAGTATATTGTAATTGAATATCGTTACCTGTACAGTTACTACATACCTATTAAATATTATATTTTTATATTGTTGAGAAGGGGATAGTTTTAGGACATGTGCGTTTTTTATTATTATTATATATAAAGCTATATAACGTAATATAATACTATAATATATATATATATATATAAGTCGCAACATCTAACTACTGGGGTGCCTCAGTGCTCAGTACTTGCACCACTTCTCTTCTCTGTCTACATGGCATCACTAGGTTCTGTCATTCAGAAACATCTCTTGGCAGGTCTTCCAGTCAGTTCTATCAAACCTTTATAATTAATCCGGAACACGGCAGCAAGATTAATTTTTAACGCGCCAAAAAGAATGCACGTCACACCTCTGTTTATCAATTTGCACTGGCTACTAGGGATGTCAAAAAAAATTATAATTTCGAATATTCGTAGAAAAAAAAAAAATACACATTCGAATGAAAAAACTATCCAGTTGAAGCCTACAGATGCGGCGCTGCTGCGTTGTTCATTAAAAATATAGCGGAAAAAGAGAACACCAATGCGGAGAAGATCTTGTTTACATCAAAACCGAAACCAAGCCGTTCACACAGAACGCATATTTCACGCATTTTCTAGACGGACATCTATTAATGTTGCACTCGCATCTCGCACAAAAAAAAGCGCAAGTTTAGAAAGCTATGTAAAATTAATGCAAGTTTAACTTTGAAAAAACATATATCGAGACTTTATGGCATTTTTTCCCCCCATCCCACTGCATCTCATGTTTTTAAATGAAAAATGTACTCTGTGTGATTGGCTTTCCGCCCTTTGTATTAAACTATGCATACATACATGATGATGTTTTGTTTATAGTTGTTTAAGCAACTTATTATGCAATTTTTTTCGCAGATAGTCATGTTATCTTATGCATTGAATGATGCGCCCTCTTGTGGCCTCAGGAGAGACGCCAAAAGCTTTTCTTCACCCTAACTGAAATTATGCCTTTTAAATTCGAATTTTGATAATATTTAAGTACAAAATTTGAATGTAGTTTTCAGCCATTTTGACAGCCCTACTGGCTACCAATAGCTGCTCGCATAAAATTCAAGGCATTAAAGTTTGCCTACAAAACCGCCACTGGCTCTGCACCCCTTTACCTAAATTCATTACTTCAGACTTATGTGCTGTAAGTGCTGTTATGCAGATGTTTTGTATATTTGTTTCATAATTAATTATTTGTAATTAACTCCATAATTTCTTGTATTAATTCATTTGAGGTTCAATTTAAAAATGTATATGAGTTGTAATGTGATGTAAATTAATTTGGTGTACTTTAAAACATAAGGCGCGAGAATGCGTCACTTTAACGGAAATTACGTGCTTGTTAGTCGCCCTGATGGACTGATGATGAGCGGACGCATCACAAGGCTCTGCTAAGTTAAATATGTTTAAGTTTAAAATCAGTGCTGTCGCAAGCCAAAAGGACAGTAAAGAAGATTTCCCTCCTGGTGGAATGACCTGCCCAATTCAGTCTTTAACCATCAAGAATCGGCTAAAAACACATCTCTTCCATCTTTATTTGACCCTTTAACTCTAGCACTCTCTATTCTAATTCTAAAAAAAAAAAACCACGCCCCTTATAGACTTCTATTTATTTACTAACAGCTTGTTTTCTTAAAAAAAAAAAAACTAACACTAGCTTCTCTAATCTTTTTGTATTCTATCTATTGTGACGAGCGTCCCGAAGCTTCATCAGCGTCGCCGTGGAAACAAGCGAGAAGCACCTGGCCATCATCATCACAGGCTGATCGGTCACAGCTGCACCTCATCAGGCAGCGGCTACATAAGCCACGCGGGCAATGAGTGAAGAATCACCGACAAGTGATCTTCTTCACCTCACCTTTTTTCCTTGTTTTTTTGTCTCCGGATTCTGTCACAGGCGAGCGCTCCTCCCCCACCATGGACGAAATCCTCCAGCGGCTGTGCTTCTGGCCTCGGATAGCGGGAGAGAAGGTGAGTCTCCCTCCCAAAATCCTAATCTCTTCTATCATGTGTTCCAGCAGGTGACGGGAGGGGGCTCATTTGGGAAGGAACAGCGGGAGGACGACAGGCTGAAGCATGGACGGACCCAGGTCAGGGTCATCGAAGGCAAGAAGGTTCAGCCTGGTCCCCACCCTCTCCCGCATTTCGTCGTGCAAAATGGCCTGCTGTACTGTGTCGCGCAGCGACGGGGGTAGGAAAAATTGTTGTTGGTGGTGCCACGTACCAAAACGGAGACCGTACTGGAGCTGACTCACTCCCATCCCTTGGCAGGGCATCTCGGAGCCGGGAACACCATCCAGCGGATCCGCGACCGCTTCCACTGGCCGGATCTCTGATCCCGTGGTTGTTGACGTCAACCCCCACCTTTCGGCTGCCCAGAAGAGGGAGCTGCAGTACCTGGTCGGTCAGTTCTCTGATGTGTTCTCCTCTCTTCCCGGGCGGACCAACGTCCTGCAGCACAACATCCGGACGCCGCCAGGGGTCGTCGTCAGGCAACGGCCCTACAGCGTCCTGGAGGTTCGTCGGCGAGCTATTGCTAGAATGCAACTATATTATATTTGTATTATAATTGTTTTTGTACAAAGTATTCCTATATATATATATATATATATATATTATTTAATTTCCCTCAACATGTTCAAACACTGCACAACACCAGAAGTTGTGGTCGCCACTGAGGCTAAATTCAGAAGCGATCAGGCAAAAAGCAAGTCCATTTCACATATGTGACCCTGGAGCACAAAACCAGTTTTAAGTCGCTGGGGTATATTTGTAGCTATACACGTGGAAAAATACATTGCGGAATGTATAATTCTACACATATACATCTAGTTAACTAACTTATGTGTCTCAAACAAAACTCAAATATTTTTCAAAAATGTAGCACCACTAAACTGGAAAATTTGCCATATCCAGTGATTACGTGGTTCTTCCACAGAAGATTCACTGTATTGACCTTGTACACAATTTCTTTTCAAGGTAAACTCAACCCCAGAGTCTACGAAGTTGCATAGCACCAGCCAATCAGATGTGCGATTGCATCAGACGGTCACGGTGGGCCTGGTGTCTGAGGCTGAGACTAGAAATGCATGTGCCTCCTGATGTATAATGCATGGCTCATTGGGACGCAAGTTTGAATCCAGTATGTACCTCTTTTTTCCTCCTATCTCTCTTGTGCTGTCATTTAAAGTGTGATGACCGAGGCCACACATAAATGTATTTGATTTAAATGTTTGTTTTGATAAGTTGATTGTTTATTTATATATTGGTTTTGATGTTTTCTTTCCTATTTTTCTCTTCCTTTGTAAATTTGTATTTATTTTTGTATGTTTTGTTTATTTGTCTAAATGTTTATGCTCTAAGTTAGGTAGTTTATGTTGTCTTCTTTATGCGGGCTAAAGGGTCTTTTGAGGCAGGTAGTTCCTAATTATTTTCTATTCGCTGGAGTGCACGCTGGTGAATGGAAGGTGAATATGATTTATGGATGGTATTAATTTTATTTATGTTGTTCTAAATGCGATGTGAATTCATCTAATTTAGGTAGTTAAGTCATTTGAATTTATATGTGTGTGGGTGACCCCTTTGTCATTCATTCATTCATTCATTCATTCATTCATTCATCTGAGCCCTGGAACTCCATATTTTCTTTCCTTTATTTGTGCAGTTTTCTTTATTTTCTTTATGTATGGCCAAGTGTACGTTTAAAAAAATTGGAAAATTATAAAGAACTGATTTTTTTTTTTTTTTGCAAATCATGCTTCCTGCGTTTATTGGACGAATCCTGACATAAAGCCTTTAAGTTATTTTCAAGATCTGAGATAAATTATCCATTATCATTTTCATTATGGCTATTAAAGTTACACAAAATTTTAATATTGAATAAAACACATAAGCACCTAAAAGAATGATTGAGCTGTCAGCCGCCATGTTGCAGAAATATAAACCATTCCAAATATAGAATCTCATCACTGGTGGTGTATTGCCATCATGGCTAGTTAAGGCCAAAATCTCTGTTTAACATGGAAAATATACCATGATTTTTTTTTCTCACATCATGTCCTGTTAGGACACAATGACATGCTCTGTGTCACTGCCAGGGAGAAGTTAATTGAAAGCGTTTATGTAGTTTACCATAATGGACGAAACTGTGAATTGATTACCAGTTACATCTCCATGTGCAGTGATAAAGTCATATAATCTAACAGATGTATGTCTAATTTCAATACACTTCCAGGTCTGGCTTAATTCTGCCACCACTGTAATGCGGATCATGAATATTTCAGCAGCTCAGATTTTCTTCTGGGAGGATGTCAGACCATTAATGACCAGTCAGCAACAGGAACCCGCCTCAGAGACTAAGTCTATTAAGAGTTAACCATGAACCATCCACACATACATCTGTCTGTGGGTGCAAGTGAACAGTGCTGGCAGTAGTAATGCGACTAAAACCAGCACTTGAATGAATTATAACTCCTTCAATATGACACCTTAAAAATGTGTTATCATTTCAGCCACACATTCATCTTAGCCCTTCGTTTTTAATGAATTATTTATACATGCTAAAGCTCTGCTAGACATTTGTCAACACAACATGTTCAGTGTGCATTTACAAATGACTCACTTGCCCTCATAGATTCATCATGCTATGTCTTATCTGTAATTGCAACTTGTGAAATTAAACAAAAACGATCTGTTGGTATTATTGATCTGGACAGAAAGAACGTGAGCAATTAGACCATCGACTACCCTGAAATAGAGTGCAAGGTTGCCGCACGATGATAAATTAACTTTACCATACATCTCACCGGGAAACAGTGTATTTTGATTCAGAGCAGTGCGTCGGCAGACTTCATGTGTAGTTGCTCAAAGAGCTCCTCAACAGAGCCTATAAAAAGATGAAAGGTCTCAGACTTGTCAATCTCCAAACTCATTTGTGTTGGAACTGAAACATCTTTTGCGCCTCAGCAGTGCCACGGTATTTTTGGTCTCATTTACTTCAGACACGTCCCTGGGAGGAGGAGGAGAGCTCAAAGAGGTGATGTCTCCTGGATTCTGGCTTCGGTTCAGAGCATGGTGGTCCAACGCTCATATTTCAAGGTGCGATGCACAACATCACACGTATATCAAACACAATCATCATACCTGTATCTATAGGTGCTTCCCAATTTGCATGCTTACGCAGTATTCTATGCTGTTTGTAGTATAAATAGTGAGTAGTGTGTTCATACTGAAAATTACATGTGCTTCACTGTTGCAGTTGTTCTTAAGTAGTGGAGGGGGAGGGGCTATCAGACTCTGATGTTGGATAACCAAATACAGTGTATTAGTGCCTGCCCACTTTTTCAGCAGTGCTGGTTCCGGAAGTCCATATTTTCCCATAGGGGTTTAAAAAAAAGTATTTGATAAAGTGTCATAAGCATGACCCAAACCAACCAACTACAAAGAGAATCACAACATTACACTTTAATCAAAAGTATCTGAAAATCGGGCATCGCAGTCCCATGAGGGAAAGAACTACAATTCCATGAAGCATTGCCAATGACAACATGGAATTAAAAACAACAGAGACATATAAAGCTATAATTTAGTTGCTGGTTGTATCTATAGAAACAGTATATTTTACGGACTCAATTACGTCATTTGTGGTGCTTCATGGAAGTGAGTAGCTTAAAGATCTCTTTTGGGGTGCTTTGCTCCCTGTGACTCTCTGACTGGTGGACTTTTCTGTATTTTCTGTATCATGGGTAATGTAGTTTTTCACCAGAAATTCCACTGTTAAATACAGTTATTTTTAAAATAAGTTGAATTAATGCAAACAGATTGGTTTAACAAAAGCATATACAATTGATTAACAACATCAGAGCTCACAAGAGCTCTGTCTTTAAAGATTCATGCAGTATTGTTAAAAATCAATTTCCCTATGGAGAAAATGAATGGATTTTTAAATTACTGAACCCTATTGTTCCAGTTTCTACATTTTTAAAGTTTCTACACTAGATGGTAGAGTACTTAATACATAGAAAAAGTGTATTATGCCACATTTGGGACACAGCATATGTCTAATTATATTATTGTTGTAGCCTCAACTATACTAAGTAAAACAAGCACCTCAGCTCATGTTAATTGCTTCAAATTTCACACAGCTAAGAACTGTGTAGGATGGTTTTGTTAAAAAATCCTACTCATTATATCAGTGATAACACAATTCGATGAGTCTTATAGTGTTGTTGCTTCATTATCCCAATTAATTTCGGTCTTGTATCAGTTGCATTGTCAAAACACAACATGCTATCGTTCATTTCAAAGCCACAGACAGAGTACTGCTCACTTCAGAAGGTCGTAGAAGTGAAAAGCGAGGAGAGCCAAAGCTTTCATTGTCCAACAGGGAATGGTTCTGATCCACCCACAAAGAAAATGCATGGCCTCCCAAATCCGAGGCCAGCAAACTGCAAATTCTCTGGTGAGTTTTAGTAGTTAATTGGGTCAGTGTTTCAGATTACTGTAATTAATTGCTGGGTTGCATCTAGAGTGTTATGTATTCAAATAGACATCCAGCTATGTATGTTTGTGTCATGGCATGCCAGCCGGGTGTAACTTTGTATTCGGTTTACTTGCCTCCCCAGAGCTATTTTTCTCTCCTGCTTTAAAGGGTTCATTGCAAAGCTGCAGGATATAATGGGAACATTACCATGGAATAATGAGAAGCAGGCTTACGCAGTATGTGGCAGAAATGCAAATGGATAGGAGGACACCTGAACGCATTGCAGAATACCTGCTTGTCCAATTGCATGAAAATAGAGGCCTTGCCTATGTACACACTGTATTCATTTTTTTTCTTGACGCAGCTACTGAAGGGTAATGGTCATAGATGATGTGTACAATGGCAGACACCGGAGCCATTCCCAAAGAAGTCATGACTAAAATGGCATCCAGTGGCGACAAATAACTTCACTGCACACCATCTCCCACTGCCATCTTCTCCCATAAGGTGCGCTTGTGAATATGCATTGGCTTGTGAATTGATTTTAAAATGGGGAATGGTTATATTTACGCAGTGGAGCCTGAAAAAAAGTGAAAAATGATATCTCTAGCCCTCTCTGCTGCCCATGTATGCACTATAAAATCTCTTGGATTTTTTTCCACATTGATACAGAGTGCTCTATGATGTCAAAGGGAAAAATCCAAACATTTTACTGTTCTACAAATAAAAAAATAGATAATAATAGGATACATTAGTATTCCTCTCCCTCACTCCAGCTGTTGTTTTCTTCGGTCGAGATAGGTTATGCAGAACATAACTGTTAACCTTAACAAAACTGCTGATGCTCCAAGTTTGATGGGGACTGTAGATGAATAACAAGTCATTTTTCCTATGCATATAATTAATCTGGAGCGACTTTGATTTGGTCCACTTTAGAGTATGAACTTTTCTCTCCACTTCAGTGCGACTATTATATTTTTTGGTATATTTTTGGGTCATTGTCCTGTTGGAAGATTAATCATCTTCCAAGTCTCAGTACTTCAGCAGACTGCAGCACATTTTCCTCTCTATTTTTTTTTCTACAGCACCATTCATTTCCCTGTCTTTGTGAACTGCGAAGCATCCACAAAAAACTTCTCCCAGTGCTTCACTGTCAATGTTAGGTTATCACGAAACACAACGTGTTGTGTCAAAGGTTCAAGAGACATATCTTTCCAACAAATGATTTCTTCTCACTATATGAGGCAGGTTTATGAAGTGTGTCCTTGGTCTTTATGATGCACCTGTTTCCTGGAAATGTACTACATTGGAGAGTATTCTCCCACGCACAGGTGTATTTTCACTGCACGTGAAACACCTCAGCCGCACTGGTGGTTGCAGGTCATGTTAATGTGTATAGAGAGGTCTTTATGATGCACCTGTTTCCTGGAAATGTACTACATTGGAGAGTATTCTCCCATGCACAGGTGTATTTTCACTGCACGTGAAACACCTCAGCCGCACTGGTGGTTGCAGGTCATGTTAATGTGTATAGAGAAAACTTCAGGGGTAATTTACATGCGTAAAAGCAAGGATGTGAATTTTATTAAATGCATGAAATATGCATTTAGTTCTTTTTTTTTTTTTACTTATATGTAAAAGCAAGGGCATGAATTTGCATGAAGAATGCATTTAGTCATTTTACATTTAGTCATTTTGCAGATGCTTTTATCCAAAGCGACTTACAATTGGGGAATACATAAAGCGATTCTTCTTAAAGTGGCAAACAGACACAGGAAGTGCTTGTAATACCAAGTTTTAGGCATTGTTCAAATAAGTACCAGCTAGAAAGTGAAAGAATAAATAAAGAGAAAGACAAAAGTTTTTTTTTTTTTTTTATTTAGGATGAAGTCAAGTAGCGTCAAAAGAGATGAGTTTTCAGCTGTCGCTTGAAAATTGTCAGGGATTCAGCATTCCGGATAGGGGTGGGAAGATCATTCCACCAGCCAGGAATGGTGAACGACAATGTTCTGGAAAGTGATTTTGAGCCTCTATGTGATGGTACCATGAGGCGTTGCTCACTAGCAGATCTCAGACTTCTGGAGGGGATGTAGATTCGTAGTAGTGAGTGGAAGTAGGCGGGTGCTGAGCCTGTGGCTGTTCTATATGCAAGCATCAATGTCTTGAACTTGATGCGAGCCGCAACCGGTAGCCAGTGCAAGGTGATAAAGAGAGGTGTAACATGGGCTCATTGAAGACCAGTCATGCTGCTGCATTCTGAATCATTTGTAGAGGTTTGATTGTGCTTGATGGAAGTCCAGCCAGAAGAGCATTGCAGTAGTCCAGCCTAGAAATGACAAGGGCCTGGACAAGAAGTTGTGCAGCATGCT
>NW_015547688.1:1026133-1029350 GCF_001515605.1 Sinocyclocheilus anshuiensis
ACCGGTAGCCAGTGCAAGGAGATAAAGAGAGGTGTAACATGGGCTCTTTTGGGCTCGTTGAAGACCAGTCGTACCGTTGCATTCTGAATCATTTGTAGAGGTTTGATTGTGCTTGATGGAAGTCAAGCCAGAAGAGCATTTCAGTAGTCCAGCCTAGAATTGACAAGGGACTGGACAAGAAGTTGTGCAGCATGCTCCATTGGAAAGGGCCTGATCTTTCTGATGTTGTGCAATGCAAACCTGCAAGATCGAGCAGTCTTTGCAATGTGGTCTTTGAAGGTCAGCTGGTCATCAAAGATTACACCAAGATTTCTGACCGAAGTTGATGGGGTAATAGTAGAAGAACCTAGCTGGATGGTGAAATCATGCTGTAGAGTTGGAGTGGCAGGGAAGACAATAAGCTCAGTCTTTGCCAGGTTGAGCTGTAGGTGATGTTCTTTCATCCATGCCGAGATGTCCGCCAGGCAGCCTGAGATCCATGCAGCTACCGTTGGATCATCTGGTTGAAATGAGAGATAGAGCTGTGTGTCATCAGCATAGCAATGGTAGGAGAAGCCATGTGCCTGCATGATGGGACCCAGTGATGTAGTGTATATGGAGAAGAGGAGGGGTCCAAGAACTGATCCCTGAGGAACCCCAGTGACCAGTTGATGTGCTTTGGATACCTCCCCTCCCCAGGCCATCCTGAAAGGCCTACCAGTGAGATAGGATTCAAACCAGCAAAGTGGAATCCCTGTGATGCCCAGTGATGAGAGGGCAGACAGGAGGATCTGATGATTGACAGTGTCAAAAGCAGCAGATAGATCCAGCAGATTTTAATGCATTTAGTTATTTTTTTTCTTCATAATTTACATGTGTAAAAGCAAGGGCATGGATTTAATTAAATGCACAAAGTATGCATTTAGTTCTTTTTTTTGTAATTTAGTGTATTTTTTTGAAGGGGTGTGAAATGTGTGAAGGGGTGAATACACTTTATAGGCCCAGTATATGCACGATTTAATTTGCACAGCAGAGGGCCAGTGAAATGCCATAATGTATGATAATATATGATTGCTTTTCTTCAAGTATTCTAAGTGAATCTGAGCACTCACCTTCAGCTCCTCTGCAGTTCTGTGGTTTGTCTCTAGAGTGACTTGGAGCATTCAACATTCATCCTTAATCCAGTCAGTCCCATAATGGACTCCCATTGGTAGACACGCTGTCTCAGAGTAGCTCCTATTTACTCTGCGCTCTTGCTAGTGGCACTCATGTCTAATGAGTAATTTACACTAAAATCACCAAATCAAACCATCTCGGTAGCTTGCTATTTCCTGCTGGGGCACATCCAAGACTGAATTGTGTAGGTAATTAATGCTACAGGAAGTTCTACAACTCTTTGAACCATGCTGGGATTAGCAATTCCCGCTAGTGATGCAGGGGAATAGAAAGGTATCTCGTGTGCATGGAGGAATGTGCGGATTTCCCAGTTAAATAAGCTCTGTCCAACTTTCTGTCCTCGTCAACTTTTCTGACTGTTGTGTTTCGCTGCTCCTTTCCCCTTCGAGCCAATTAATGGTGGACCTGGAGGAATTTCTTGGCTCTAGCAAATGTTAAAAGATGTCTTGTACAATCTGAGGATTTCTTAGGTAATCTACGTGGAAGAACTTCCAAGTATAGTAAAATCAATAGAATTTAGATGCCCTTTTAAGTCAAGATGGTGTGTAGTGCAGAATATTTGTTTGATTTGATGAATTGCTGGAATATGAAACCTACATCAGCAAGCTGACGAGTGTCGACTCGTAATGGGAACACAGGATCGCCTACAACAAATGAGGCCATAAGGATCCTTGTCCATTCTAAAAATAAAGTAATGAGTATCGCCGCATATGTATTGCATCTCTCTCGTACGCTTCGGAGGAGTGGTAGAGCATACACAACTCACAAAACAATTAACGAAATTGTCCAGAAACCTTGCACTTTTTTTTTTATAGCTATGCCAGAGATCTTATTATTTCAAGCAAGGACATTGTTGCTTTTGCTCCATCTAGGACAACTTCTAGTAAAAACCCAGGGGTAATCTCAACAACGATATGTGAATTTAATGAATGGGCCTTGCCAAGACAAAGATTGAAGTAAAATGAAAAACAAGATCCTAAAACACATTATTAAAGGGCTTTATAAGGAACTTTTGACTTAATCAGCCAATTCATCTTTCTCATTACTTCTGCCCTTTATTGCCACCCTTATTGGTTCTCTTATTGCAAGATGTCAGTGGCTAAAATGAAATGGCTTTCAGTAAGGATTAGGGAGACTGTTTCAGTGTCTCGGCCTTTGTGGCATTTTAATTAACCTATCCACAAATAGTATTGATGAGTTTCTTAGTGTGAGAATCTGAGTATTTATGTGTTAATTTGTGCACATTTTACAGGCATGTTGTTTTGTGTATGTGTGTGTGTGTGTGTTATAAAGCTGGGTAGTAACTGATTACATTACATCTGGATTACGTAATCAGATTCCAAAAAATAAGTACTTGTAATTAGAGTATATTACATTTTTAAATGCTCATAATCAGATTACAGTTAATAGTTATGGATTACATGATTACACATTCATACAATGTCAGTAAATTATTCATAATTTATTGATTCTTCCTAATTATTATTTTTTTCTCTTTTACATTTTCCTTTTTAAAAATCCTACTATGTATCAAACAATTCAGCTATGACTATAATCACAAACCATGGTTCTGAATTTGAGGGGGAAAAGCAACTCTCAAGATATTAGATCATGTATGAAACACATAATTATGCAAGTTAGTTGTCAGACTCTGTTCCATGTTTTGTCTGTGTCTTGCTCCCCAGGTGTTCCTTTCCCATGTTTAATTTGTCCCAGGTGTTCCCCATGATGGTTCATGGATCCCAGGTGTGTCTCGTCATCCCCTCCTCCTGTGTGTATTTAAAGTGTTCCCAGTCCCTAGTTCTCTGTCCGCTGTTGAACGTCTTCGTGTGAACGTCTTCCTGTGAACGTCTTCCTGTGTTCGTCTCCCTTGGTTCATGCAAATAAAGTCCTGTCAACATATTCTCCAGCGTCTCCTCGTCCCTCGTGTGTGTGCAACGTGACAGAACAGCGGACCTAACAGTAAGCGGCATCCCTTCCCCGTGTTTGATTTCCGTTTTTTGTAAGTTTTTGTTTTGCCTTTTTTCCCGTGCGCTCCTCCACGTCCCCATATGGAGGAGCG
>NW_015547688.1:1030147-1041830 GCF_001515605.1 Sinocyclocheilus anshuiensis
TCCGCCATGGCCTCCCGAGTCCCCGGATCCGCCATGGCACCCCGAACGGGTACCGCTCTGAGGCCCACTGTCCCGTGTCTGTCCTGAGGGACCTCCAGAGTGCCCACCCCCCCTCCCCATTGGTTGTTATATGGCGTGAGGACACGCCTTCCGGAGGGGGGCGTTATGTCAGACTCTGTTCCATGTTTTGTCTGTGTCTTGCTCCCCAGGTGTTCCTTTCCCATGTTTAATTTGTCCCAGGTGTTCCCCATGATGGTTCATTGATCCCAGGTGTGTCTTGTCATCCCCTCCTCCTGTGTGTATTTAAAGTGTTCCCAGTCCCTAGTTCTCTGTCCGCTGTTGAACGTCTTCCTGTGAACGTCTTCCTGTGTTCGTCTCCCTTGGTTCATGCAAATAAAGTCCTGTCAACATATTCTCCAGCGCCTCCTCGTCCCTCGTGTGTGTGCAACGTGACATTAGTGGTGATGTATAGATGTGAAACACTGATGTCATAGTCATATCCAGTGACCTTCAGTAATTGTTGATTCTGGAAGTCTGGACAAAAAAAAGTACAAACCCTGGCATGTAATATCATTGTTGTTTTCATGTTTACAATTCTCTGATGTTGGATACTGGTCACATTCGATAAACAAGATATGCATATATTTATATTTTTGGTGTTCAAGTGTTTAAATTAGTTTATTTTACTTTTTATGATTTTAATTAATTAATAGCTTTTTATCAACTCACAAACCCACTGCAGTTTTTACATTAAGCATAGTTTGGGAAACCCTGGTGTAATGTAATGTTTAATGCATTTTATGATGTTGATATATTAAAAAAAAATATTATCTCTATACTTTATTTCAATATGGTGAGTTTAATGGTAAGTTTAAACAAGTTTGGTTTTAAAAAAAAGTAATCTAAAAAGAAGTCAGAATACATAACAAAATGAGTAACCAAGATTACATTATTAACTGCAGTCTTCATCATGTAATATGTAATCAGTAATGGACTACAATTTGTAAGTAATCTACCCTATATCAAAGCATCTTATGCTTAATTACCAGCATAGCCATACAAAAACTGTTCCCAGCATCATGAACTACTGTATAATTGTTCATCTTGCTGTAGTTTACAAAAGAACATCCATTACTCTATTGATAGTTTGTGGGCATTTGTTTGTTTGGCAGTCATACTGCACCACGCAATTCCTTTTCATCTCCCCTTTATCCTGGCTCTTTCTCTCCTTACATCTTTTTTCCTCCTAATTTTTTTTCTCTCCATGTCCAAATACAAGGGACTAGCATCGATCCACACATCTCACAAACACATCTGCTTCAATTGATTTAAGCACAGTAGGCTGTTGGTGAGTGGAGTTGTCCCTAACTGAACGCAAACAGAGGAAAAGTGTTTTTTTTTTTTTTTTTTTTTTTTTTTTTTTGTGGTTCCCAGCCTACGAGCAGACTGAACAAGCCGCAACACCTGCTAATGGCTAAAGGGCTGCTCTCACACAGGTATGTACTGTTGGCTTCTATGGATTTTCCCCTTCACGTTTGGACATGGCCCACAGGGAGTCCTCTCTTTCGCTCTCTGTCCTGTCTGAGCTGGGATGTGATGTGTGTGTGTGTAATTACTGAAGCTGAGCTGCAGGCAGACACCGTGCTGGAAGAGGGAAGGGATGATGTTGTCTCCCAGAGACCCCTACTTCACGGCCCTACTACACGCCACACAGAATCGACACAGACTTCTCGTACAGTCGAATGGCCCCCCGATGGGTATTTGAATGGCAGCCCATCAGTAGAAAGGGAAGAAGGAAGGAAGGAGTTGATTCTAATCTGCCCACTGATCAATATTGATCCATGCCTTTCCCTGACAGGCTTTATGGAAGATTTACTCTTGAAAGAGATCCATTGGCCTTTATCTGCATATTTTCCCCCTGAAACCGAACACTGCAATCACTCTGTGTCATTCCGCTCTGGGTCTCTGGCCAAAACACTATAATTCCTGCTCTCTCAGTATGACTTACTGCTAACATCTCCTTGTCAGCAGTTCAAGTTTTCAGCTTTTGTCTTACTGCCACCGCAAAAAGGCAGTTTTCATCATTTTTGCACCCTACTGATCTTACCTTTATGACATTTTACCCATTAGGCAGTTCTTTTTTACGATTTGTGCAATTTTGAAAAATGTGATTTACCAAAGATTGACATTTTCTTTGAGTTTGAGTGGCTCTTGAATTCATGTGATTTAATTATTTTTATTATTATTGAATTGGATCTCAGCTTCCCCTTTTCAAATCAAAATAAATATCAACAATTTAACAGCAGTATACTGCCACACAAATAGTTTGTACTGAGCACTGTTTCTTTGTGAAATACCAACATATTTTGTGTAGTTTTGTTGAGTAATTTGTTTGGCCAATCTGCATTTCAAGAATGGTCTAAATGAGCACTGAAAAATTGTACTAAATGTATCACTCATTTTGTCTGTGTTTATTCCAGGCCAGAGTTTATGTGAGCGGTTTGAAGTGAAAGTGGAGGAGGGAATAGAGTTTGCCTGGAGCAGGTTTTTAAAAGGTGGAACAATTATGTTTTTTTTTCTTCTTGCAAACAATATTGAAGAGTGTGATATTTGCCTGGAGCAAGGAGTGGGTTTAGGAAAAAATACATTGAGTTGTTGTTGTAGTTTTTAAAATTTATTTATTTATTTATTGCATGCTCGATGATGAGGTTTCCTTGACTAATAACACAATGTAAAACCCAAAGTGGAGCTGGAGTGGAGTGATTAGAAAACCTTTTGTGCAGCAAAGGTAAATCTGTGCCACTCATATTATCTGTCCATTTAGGCTTTTAGTCTATGCGCTGCTTTGACCCATAAAGATGATGCTTTGACTTCTTTAGGAACTATTTTCATTGTTGAAAAAGAAACACACAAACTAGCAGGTCAATATTTGTCTGAAATGCATGTTAATCAATATTAATCTCATATTCTCATTATTAATATTAATATTATTCTTGCAGTTGTGCGATGGCACTATATATCCGCATGACTGTGATGACCAATTTTCAGTACAATAGCACTTAAGTGTGATATTGTGTCAGTTTTATAGAGACAATGTTCAAGGTTTTCTTGTATAAATAATGCAATGGTGGATTTTATATTGCCTAATGAAATTTTGAATCCAGAATATATTGCTAAAAGCTAGAAAAGAAACCTACCTGTACCAGTCCAATCCTTTGTCATAGTTTCTATCAAAGAAATGTGGTTCAGTCCCAAGAGCTCGAACATCTGGATGAATCCGGATGAATTCCAACACCGCCCTAGTGCCTCCTTTCTTAACGCCAACTATAAGTGCATTGGGCAACTTCTTATTCCCGTATTTTGGCGAATTACTGTTATTACTCTGCTTGTGATCTAGCACATCTTGTGTTTTCCGAAAGGCTGAATGTTTGCTTTGGTTGCCAGTAAGGTTTAAGAGACGCACAGCCCTCGTCTCGTCCGAGATGACTCTCGCTTTCGCTGATATAGTGCAATAATGTGACTTCTGTAAAAGTTTTTTACTCCCCATGTTCTTCAGACGGACGCAGCGGTGCTCCTCCAATCTCTGGTTAGGCATAATTGTACCGGAGCAGAAGAGGATGCTGTAGCATAGATACATGAAAGACAAAGAGATAGTGAATATAAAAATAAATCTTCTGCTTAATCTGTTTGAAGGTGGCACGATTCGGCTGGACAGGAACCTATATGCCATGTCTCCATGGATGAAAAGACGGCATGTTTTTCTCCGTAAGTTTCTCTGTGAGGTTTGATGGCTGTCTCGTTCTCCCCATCAACTCCGACGGCGCGAATTTACATCTCATTTGGGAAAAGGATAGTTAATATTCCCTACCGGACACACAAAAAGACAGAAAGTCTGAGAAGAGCAGGTATCAATAACGTAAAGTTTCCAAATCAGCAAAAACGTAATTCCACTGCCCTTTAGTTTCAGCGTCGCGTCGCGTCACTTTTGGATCACCTCAGCAACGCACTTGATTCTGTGCTGATGTAGTGTTGAAAATATTTAAAGTAATCCTCTTGTTTGACCTGGTGATGTGCCACAGCATCCTACTAAATGTAATCCGTTTTAGAAATCTCATATTCCAGGTCTAAAAGGCACGTTTTGCTCCCAAGTTCCCAACGCGAAGCCGCGCAGCGCTCGCCTCGTCGCCGCTCAGCTCATGTTTGTGTCTTTCTAAAGTTCTCAAGAGCGGCTTTGCGGCAGTCAAGCGCTCGAGATCAATATTTAAAGACGACGCCTGACGTCACGTCATATTTTCATATTCCTCGTGCGTTTGTCTATTTAAAGGAGTACAGCCCAGCTGCATGTAGCCTACCATTACATTAAGTGCCGTTTTTTCTGCTTGAACTCTCATTTGCCCCGCGTCTTCACGAATTGCTTGCGACCGTGGAGCGGATCCTTAATCGATTCTTTAATTATATTAAATTGCTTATAGTTTTACGAAATTACTTATCCGAGACCCTAAAGTAACCAGCTCTCTGCTTAAAACTATTATTTATGAGGTTCTCACACCAGTGGTGTTAAGAGGATGCTATTTGCACAGTAAATGTGGATTTAAAAAAAGTCTTAAAGTTCAAACTTAAGTCTAATTGCACTTTAATGTAAATAAAGAGCATTTTTGTTCCTTTTTGAGCCTCAAATTGTATACTGACTTTAGCCTTTTTGCTGAGAGAAGAATGTTGAAAATAATAATAATAATAATAATAATAATAATAAGCGATAGCTGAAAACTCACCTCTTTCGTCACCATCTGACTTCATCCTAAAAAAAAGAATAGCTTGTATTTATTTTAACAATGCTTGAAACTTGGTATTACGAGCACTTCCTGTGTCTAATTGCATCTTTAAGATTAATTGCTTGATGTATTCCCCAATTGTAAGTCACTTTGGATAAAAGCATCTGCTAAATGAATAAATGTAAATGTTATATTATAGTATTTTTCACTGGAATCTTAGAGTTTTGGACCTCATGTGTAAACGTTACTATATCAGTCACATACTGAATCCAGTGATTTAAGCATCTGTAAATATAGTTTAGATAGAAATGATCCTTTTCTCTCTCTCACTGTTTTGTAGTTATTTGGAGATATCAGCCTCTATCAGAAGGTTAAATAAGGTACTGAACTGGTGCAAAATCTTTTTAGTTTTAATATCTCCTAAAGACAATTATCAAGACAAACAAACCCTTAATCCTCATTCCCTAATCTGCTGCACAGAGCTTAATTTATTTCAATGTGTTTGTCTAGAGGAACATTATTGTTGACAGGTCTCATTTCTCTTGGAGAGAGAGAGACAGTTTCGAAACGGCTTTGGTTTGCACAGGTGAAATCCCTACGATTACAATCATCCTCTCAGAGCGGAGGATTTTAATGTCCACATGTCTTAGTGTGGAGTAGAAGGCTGAAAGTGATAAACACATTCTCATTAACATTGCTTGCTTTTATTGGATATAATCCTAAGTGGCCTGTACTTCTGCTTACAGGCAAACAAATAATTTCTAACCTCTGTCATCTCCAAAGGCTTGGATGTTGTAGACATGGTTTGCACAAGAGAACCAGAGCATTTTAGTCAGCAAATGTCACTCGTTTGGTGTCGTTCTGACATTTCCTACAAAATACTGAGTGTGCAGGTTATATTTATGTAATGTTGACACCAGGAAATGAGCACTGTACCCCGGAATAATGTGAACTTATTAGGGTTACCAGTCATTCAGTGAAAACCTGCCTTGCGATAGCTTTCTTTCTTTTTTCTTTCTTTCTTTCTTTCTTTCTTTCTTTCTTTCTTTCATAACAAAAAAATACCTGCCCCAAAGGTCATAGCATGTAAATATATAATGCAAGCTATGGGACTATTCTCTTCAGTGAAAGCATGGGGTTTACAGAGAGAGTGTCTATCTGTAGACAATTTTCCCAATTAGTGGGGCACCAGAGAGTCTGTCTTGCTAATCAGCCACCCTTGCTGTGATTCTGAATCCGCTTTTAGTGAAATGTGATCAGAGACCATAGATCAATTGGGACAACAGCATTGGCCCAGATGACATTGATACAATTAAGCATGGGGCTTCATTAACCTTTTCAGTCCACCAAGCACTGAGCCTCGTTCTTCATATCTCTAAATGTGATCAGGAGCGTTCCCTACAACATATACAAATGTTATTTGCTGCAGAGGTTAGTGCTGTGAGATATCATCTGAAATAACCCAGGTCAAAGTGCGGTCAGCCTATAAAGAGTTGTTTAATTTTTAGTGTAACAATTTCAAACTCTGCTGGATGTAATATTTCCAGAGGAGTGGAGTGCCATTTCAAAATGATTTTCAATTACATGGTTATATCCTGGAATGACACATCTGGGGGTTGTTTTCACCTACCTATTTAATATGTTTTTGTAACTCTACTATGTATTTCCCATTACATGTTTCCATTACATGTTTCAACTACCACCTTCTCCTTAGTTCTTTCTTGAGCGTGATGATTAGATTGACAAAACACTGAAATGACAACGAATTTCGTTGATTAGGATGACAGAATTTAAATTTTTAGGTAAACTATAAATGCAATGGGAAACATGTAATGTCATCCTTTACTTACCCATGCCATTTCAAATCTGTATTACTTTCTTTCTTCTGTGGAACATAAAGCTATTTTGAAGAATATTGGTAACCAAACAGTTTTATTTACCTTTGACTTCTGTCAATAATTTCTCAAAATATCTTCCTTTTTGTTCCACCAAAGAAAGCAATTTGAAAACCACTCAAAATCACTCAAAATTATTCTGTCAGCATTCTGCCATCAATTACTCACCTTATTTATTTATTTTATTTTTGCACCAAGATTTGAAAAATGCCATCTTTTGTATTCCACAGAACAATGTCAGGGTGAGTAAATGTCGACAGAATTTTCATTTTTGCATGAATTATCCCTTTATTGTAACAATGCACTCATTTAAGCATCATGCTGCTGTCCATGGTGCTGAAATCTGCTTCTTGTCAAAAGAGCTTTCTTTCATACAGACATAGTAACCTTTTAGTCGTGCGTCAAATGGTCTTGATGTTAAAATATTTTGCTACACCAACAATAAACACACAAAGCTAGATATAACCTAACTGTGTTACTCTTTTTGCAGTAGCAGCACTGCAGAGTGACCCCTCAAAGAGACACAATAAAAAACAAATAAAAAATTTAAAACATAATAAAAAAAACTAAAAGCCAGACAAGTAAATCATCTGTACTTGTATTTACTCATACATACATGTTCTTTTCTCTTGAATGGATAATGTGACTATTTATTAATTAGTTTAATCCACAAGAGTTTATTTCTTGTTTAATTTTCTTATTTTTGTCGAAAGATTAGTCCTAATTGTGGCAGGGTTACCAGTCACTGTCTCACTCTCTGCAAATGAAATAATTCAATCTGCAGGTTTTGTCCTCCTTGTCGAAAGGAACGGGGTATTTTAGATGTGTGCTCTTTGTGTTACCTTTAACACAGGGCTGAGCCATTTCTCTCTAAGCTCCAATCACCATTGTACGACTGTTCATTCCTCTGAATTCGGTTTGGGGCAATCATTCAACAGTAATAAGATCAGAGCCCTTGCTTGCATGCATCATTCTCAGCCTCAAAGACTGGAAGAAATTTTCTTACCCCCTCTTTGCTTCAAACCTTTGCAAGTGGAAAATGTGACAGTTTCGACCGTAGTGTGTTTGCCATTAGCGGCGTTCCAGAGGCATATCTCTTATTTCTTATGGGAAAGGTAATATCGTGGAACCAGGCATCCAGGAAAGGCCATTGAACAGCAGGTTACTGCTTCCCCTGCCAATGACCGAATCAGCTAATTGTCACTGACATTTTTCCTGTGTTGTTTAAATCAGAACTGTTTTGATCCATCGATCGCTAATGTTTGCTCACCAAAGGGGGACATGAGTTAGAAATGTCACCCGTTTGGTCATCAGCCCAGAGTCTTGGTTGAGCCTTTCTCTGGAACCTGGTAATTGTCACCCAGTCTGTATTGGCAGTAGTCAGCAGGAAACTCAGCAGGCAGTGATATTTACAGATATTCCTGTCCAGAGACCTGCCAGCATACACCCTCATTTTAGCCCCACAGTGTAGTTTGCAGGCAGCAGGGAAAAACAACTACAGCATATTTCCTCTTCAATTAGAGATGATTCCATTTTTTGCTAAAATAAGACTTTTTTGCTTTTCCAAAAAAAAGTATAAAGTAAACCCGATTAGCATAAGTCAAAACAAACCTTTTTGTCTGGAGAAAAAAAATAAATAAATAAAAGGAAACTTCAGGCGTTTCAACTGATAACACTTTAGTGCAATTGTAAATGGTTTGCGGGCAGCGAGGGTGGTTTGGCTTTTTGATGGATAGTTTAATGACACTTACAACAACACACAGGATCCTGTATCTCAGAATGTCATCTTGAAAATTGCCAGTAATTTATCTAGTCTGGCTTGTCTCTCTACAAGACGGCTGAACACTTCACTGTAAAATATTATTAGGGTGTCATAAAGCTTTCCTCATATATTACAAATGAGCCACCCATGCAGTTGATATTAAAAACTGTTTTAGGTCAGTTCAATTACAATACTGTTTTCTCCGGTGATTTGTAGTCTATTTATCAGTATTCCTTATCTTATAGTAATTTAATGGTTATCATTGATATTTGAAGTGCAGGAGTTTGATCAAGACTGAGTAGATGATCATTAACTGGGCCGGCTGCTCCGACTGGCATTTGGTAATTTCCTCTGACTGGCAGAATTCCCAGATTTATTCGGTTGAGTCTTCAACACTGTGGAATATTTCATATTTTTGATGTTCATGCACAAGACAGCACATGTGACTCCTATTTCATTTTGATCTGTGTGTGTTTTTTTGTTTTTTTTGTTGGTTGATCGGTTGGATGGTTTGGTAACACTTTACAATAAGGTTTCATTTCTTAACATTAGATAGTTACATTAGTTAACACAAACTAATAATTAAAGGAATAGTTCACCCAAAAAATGACAATTAAAATTTTACTCATCCCCAAGCCATCTAGGATGAGTTTGTTTCTTCATCAGAACAGATTTGGAGAAATTTAGCATTACATCACTTGCTCACCAATGGATCCTCTGCAGTGAATGGGTGCCGTCAGAATTAGAGTCCAAACAGCTGATAAAAACATCACAATAATCCAAAAGTAATCCAGACAACTCCAGTCCTCCAATTAACATCTTGTGACATGAAAAGCTGCATGTACCATCCATCATTAAGGTATTTTTAACCTCAAATCATTGCTTCTGGCTAAAATAACAACTTCTATCCATTTTTATCCATTGAAAAAGTGCAGTTCTAAACCAATATGTTGGTGGATTTTGATGTGAGAGGACAACAGTGATTGAGACTTTGCCACCGGAGGAAGTGTTTTTATGGATTATGGGCTTGTATTTTGGCCAGAAGAAATGGTTTAAAGTTAAAAAGCCTTAATGATGGATTTGTTTATTACAAACATGCAGCAAGTGATGCAAGGGATGTAATGCTAAATTTATCCTAATCTGTTTCGATAAAGAAATTCATCTACATCTTGGTTGGCCTGAGGGTGAGTACATTTTCAGCAAATTTTCCTTTTTGGGTGAACTATTTCTTTAACAATGCGTAATAACACTAACAAAGGTTAATGAATGCTGTAAAAATCTATTGCTCATTGTTAGTTCATGTTAGTTCACGCATTAATTAATGTTAACAAATGAGACCTTACCGTAAGGTATTACTGGTCATTTAGTAACATGAAAATAAATTATTGTAGCAAGATCACTGATTATCACTGTTTAAAAAGCAGAATATGTCACCTTTCAGCACACTGTGTTACATTAATATAAAGAAATGATAATGTGCAGTGCATATGTAATTATATAATGCATAATTAATATGCAGTTCAAATAGATTATCTTTTTTCCCCTCTGCACGCCAACATGTGTCTTTAAAATCTTCATCTCGAGGTTTAATTTATACTTTTTACATTCTCCGAAAAATGGTAATCGCTAGGCAGGTGTAATGAACATTTCAACACCCTTTTTTATAGCCTCCCTTTTTTGATAGCCTCCATTTTTAGCGTTCTCATGATCATTTATAGCATCTGCTTCTCTGACACTCTGTGGAAACCAGGCGCTTCCAGGCCCAAACTAAAGTGTCATCCACTGTGGGCTCTGACTAAATTGAATCCAAACAAAATGGCAGAGAAATGAGAATCGCCCCTCATTGATGTCATCTATCACAGAACCACAGTCAGCCAGACTGGAAATGACTCTTCTATGTGCCTGGCCCTGTGCAAATAAAACTAACCGGGTTGTCTTTGGAGGCTGGGGTCATGGATAATGATTAGAAGCTATCATCACATTAAGGCTGGATTTGCAGATGGTGTGAGCGTATTTGCACATCTTCTGT
Organism: Sinocyclocheilus anshuiensis; assembly: GCF_001515605.1. Taxonomy (NCBI): domain Eukaryota; kingdom Metazoa; phylum Chordata; class Actinopteri; order Cypriniformes; family Cyprinidae; genus Sinocyclocheilus; species Sinocyclocheilus anshuiensis. The sequence continues at coordinate 1,040,606 of NW_015547688.1, forward strand.
TCTTTATACAGCGTGCGTTTGCGTTTGCTGCTTTATGCATTTACTTGAGGTTCTCCTACTTCGGATTTTTTAGGAGGAGGAAAGCAAGCAAATATAGCTGAAATACTGTTCTTAAAGGGCCAGTCACCCAAAAATGAAAATTCAGTCATCAATTACTCCTGCTCATGAAAACCTTTTCCAAGTCGATTTTCTGTCTACCGTCGATTTTCTGTCTACCATGTCCAAGACGCTCTTTTCCATACAGTCAAAGTGGAGCAGAGTTTGGAATCAGGATGTAAAAATAATTTGAAAGTAAAAGGAACACATTGTAAACTATAAGCATGGCTTGGGGTGAGTAAATGATTACAAAATTAATGTTTTTTTGTGTGAACTATCCATTTTATCCCCTCCATCTAATGAAATGCAGTAATATATTTCCCTTGCATTGTCTAATAGTTAATTGTGTTTTATTAATGGTTAATGAACCCTCATTATTGTTGCTGAGCATTCATAGTCCAGCATCCATATTTAATATAAATTGATTACGTGTTATGTTTGAATGACAGTCGCAAACAGGATCTCTGAGCTAGTCTGCTGTATTCTTCCCTTCTAGAAACAGAAGCACAATCTCCTTGTGATTCACATTCAGGCAGGCTGCAAATAGAAACTGCACTGCAAACAGTTTGTGTTCAATGGATTTTGACTGGATTTTTTCCTTAGGTTGTGATGTGCAATCAGACTGCAGAAGGCCTTGCAGAAACAATAGCTGATGAATACTAAGAAGGAAGCACATACAACCAAACAACAATAAGATAATTCATTATCTTGAAAATAAATTTTTAAATAAATATTCTAGGTTTATTGACATTCCATGGTCAAATCGGAAATGTATCATCCATCAGTTTTTAAAAATAAACAAAACTGTGTTTATATCAATGATCTTACAGTGAAAGTCTATGGGGTGAACACACAGCACTGAAACAGTAGTTTACTGCAAATCTGTTTGATTGACTCTTCAAAGAAGCATAAGGTGGAGACCCGCCAAAAAATGCATGAATATTTGAAGCAAGGTATTAATAAGTATATTGTCTGTTGTTCCATGAAAATTGTTGTTGATTTATAAAAGGACATTCACTAACAGGTATAATATTTGGACTAATGGAAACTTAATATTTTTATATTATTTATATAACAATAAAGGTTAACTTTAGGTCTTACATTATCTATATAAACCTATTTCTGCCAC
>NW_015547688.1:1041964-1048236 GCF_001515605.1 Sinocyclocheilus anshuiensis
TTCAATTTTTATTTCCTAATTATGACTATTTTTTGGCTTTATTATTTACCAAAGCATTATTTTTCTTACCTGGCAGTAAGAAATCCATATCTTCTATAGTTATTTTACCTTTTTGAGCTTTGAGATGTTTTCTTATAATGATTTTGGATTTCTGTTATCAAAAAAAGGTTAAATCTGGCAGCCGCCCTGCAGTTGAGGTTCCTGTGTACATACACTTAATGGCACATTAAAAAGTCTACATGAATGTGCCCTTTAGTAGAATATGCTCCTTTGATGCGACTTCCTTTGCAAGACGTTTGCAGATAGAAAAACAAATTCACTGAATTCACCACCTCCTAACTGAGTGTGCATATGTCCACTCGCAGGGGCTGTGGGATGTCCCATACACCGATGCACCAGAATGAACATTAAAAACATGCAAAAATACTAACAGCCTATATGTGAGACACCATTCCAACCTGGATTGCTGAGGTAAAATCTATAGCATCAGTGGTGAGATTGTGAAGTGCAGTCAGAAATACTACCTAATAACCATTGCCACACAAGATTGTATAGGCTAACTCTGTTCTCAGTAAATTGACAATATATCTCTTTTAAAGTCTTGTGCCCAGGTCCCAGTGCTATCTGAGAGCCACAGTGCTAAGTGTCTTTCCTAAAAGCTTTCAAATGCTCTTGCTCTGCAAGATTTAATCTCTTGTATTAGGCAAGTTGTCCGCAGTGATTCTGCAACTTTCAGTATTGCCTATGTAAATCATTGCTATTTGTGCCATTGACCCCAGCCACCAAGAGAAGCACTTGTCTGTGAAATAGGTTGACATGGCCCATTGATCACAATTATAGCAGGTGATTTGCTCCAGGCCTTGGTCAAAACAGTGCTCTGAAATGAGGGCTTGAGAGTGGAATCCATATTGCATCCAGGAGGTGATTAACATGGTGCAAATCCCCCAGTGGACTCTCCATGCACTAATGAGGGAGACGCGCAAACTTGCCTCAAGTCAAAGTAATCAGGCTGCTGTGTTGTGCTATTCCTTAATGGGAGGAAAATCCATCTCATCGTAGAGCAAATGTTGTATATATTATTTTTCAGACCCTGTTTTTTAGTGTTCACGGGTGCCACAGATAGAGAACAGGTTGCAGAAGTGCATACTTTGGGTGAAGAACTGACACAGAGGTGTTCTACCATTAAAAAGCACTTTATTTCTCTCCCTTTACTTGCTTTTAAACTTTTGACATCCTGATTTTGTCCCACTAATCTGGCATTACAGTGCAAAACCTGGCTCTTATTCACTAACCAGGTGTTAAATTCAGTGAAATAACACTTAATAGTGAGTATTTAAATTAAGTTATTGTGATTCTTTTAACAAAAACACACCTCTTATGCAAATTAGGATTATTATAGATTGCGTCTTATTCACTGCTGTTTGTCTGCCGCAATTTGAGTTGTGATATTTCCACCAAGGAGGCAGGTGGTAAATCAAAATTTATTCAAAGAGATCATGGTGGATCATGATAGTGGTTATCCATCAGAGATGATCAATTGAAAGATGGCAGCATTCAAACCTGCCACATTTCCTTCTTAATATGCTGGTTTGGCATTGTGCTTTATTTGCATTTGGTAAAAAAAACTTGTTTACCCAAAAACAAAAATTTGCTTAAAATGTGCTGACCCTCAGGCAATCCAAGATGTATATGTTTTATTTTTTTTCTTCATTGGAAAAGATTTGGAAAAATGTAGCATTACATCACTTGCTGACCAATGGATCCTCTGCAGTGAATGGGTGCCGTCAGAATGAGTCCAAACAGCTGATAAAAACATCACAGTAATCCACAAGACAACTCCAGTCCATCGATTAATGTCTTGTGAAGTGAAAAGTCCGCATGTTTGTAAGAAACAAATCAGCCATTGCATTGCTTCCGGCTAAAATACACGCCCATAATCCATAACGATGATTCCTCAAGGAAAAAAGTCCATCCTTTGTTGTCCAGTCATGTCAAAATCCAGCATATTATTTGTTTAGAACTGTTTTTGCTTGAAAATGGTGCTTGATCTTTGCATATTTCTCTCCTGATTCAAGCAAGACATTTTTTTTTTCTCAGTAGAAACCCATGGAATAAAAGGTGAGGGTGAGTAACAACATGAGGGTGAGCAAATGATGACAGAATTTTCATTTTTGGTTGAACAATCCCTTTCAGACTCAAAGCCTTTCATCATAGTTTAAGTGACAAGGAATGTCAGTGTTTGACAACAGAGAACTAAAAGTGAGCATGGATACTTATTATGAAGAGGGCTTTCTTCAGAAAAGAGGGGTCTGAAATCTCGAAATATCAAAACGTCTATGGCAGTTATCGGCAGCCACACGCAGAGCTGAGCAACATTAATGGCTGGCTTTGCAGTCTGTAGGCTCAGTAATATTTCTTTCTTCCTGACCAAACAGAACAGCAATATTTGGCCTTTTACTGTCACAAACACCCTGGCACAAAGTCTGAAAGAGATCAGCAATGCACTAAAGGGCATGCATAATTCATACCTAAAGGAGAAATTTTAGAGTTCTCAGAGGTTTAGCTGGATTCATTATTGATGGGAGGATCTTGCTTTGTCTCCTCTTCATAGTCAGTGCTCATTTACTTTCAATAGAGCAGACGCGCTACTGTTATCCCTTTCAATATCAGCTCTCAATTAATGTTCTTACCAGGATTTGGGCCTGGATTTAAACTGAAAGGCATATGATAACTAGAGAAGGAAGAGAGTGTAAAAATAGCTGGCCGCTTCTGTATTGTAAAAACATGTCAGATCAATAGACATGAAATACTTTATAATGCCACACACAGATCTCCAAGAAAGCATAAGATGAAGCACATGATATTAAAACCAAGTAAATAAAGGGAACAATTTGTTGATCCTGACAAAAATCATTGTACTGTAGAGTTATTTGATATAAAGGGTTGGGATGCACAATATATCAGTACCATGTCAGTATATGAAAGTATCGGATATCAGCTTGAATTAGAGATATTGGTTATACAAAAGTTAATGGCAGTTGTTGAATTTGATTGGTTGACTGGAAAACTCTTGTCTGTGTTTGCATGTTTCAGACAGACTGTCGATGTATCAGTGGTGTGGCACTATTAAAAAAAAAAGTTTTTGAAATACAGATTAAACAACATATAAATATTAGATGAGAAACGTACATTTAAAGAAACGTATTTGCTTTGAAAGTTAGTAATTTGCTTTGGGTGCTAACTGAAAAAAAAATGCTTAAGTATGTAAATGACTAAACCTAAAGCTAAAATAAATGAATGCTGTATAGAAATACTGTATATATATGAAAAATGAACTAATACAACAAAAAAGCACATAGAACAATATTACTTTAATATATATATATGTGTGTGTGTGTGTGTGTGTGTGTGTGTGTGTATGTGTGTGTTCCTGTGTTCTGACTCACAGACTGTAAGTACGTTTTCATTTAAAGGATTTGCCACTGATGATTCAAACGTGAGTTTTGAGCAGTGTAGAGTAGCACTTGTTGTTTGTCATTTCTCCGATCACAAATGCAGACATGGTTTTATGCTTACGCGGCGCGATGCAATATGTGGAAAATAATGTGTTTTTTGAACCTTAAACCGCATAAACACATTTCATTACACCAAATACACAAAATAATGTTCTTTTTAGCAACAGCATATGACCCCTTTAAGTAATAAAAAATACTAAACCTAAAGCTAAAATAAAAATACAAATATAGAAATATATATATATATATATAAAATGAATTAAAATGACAAAAAAAATCACACTGAACAATATTATTAAAACTTTAACTATATATACAATAAAAGCTATTTAAAAATATTAATAAATACTAAGGTTGTACTGTGTGTGGGTACTGTATGATTGGGCTATTGGGGAAACTTAAAAAGAATACACAAATGAAAATGATAACAATGCAATTAAATGTGACTGTGTACGTTGGTGCTGATAGCCTTGTGGTTAGTGCACCGACATGCAGTGTCGATTCCCGACTCGTGGTCCTTTGCCGATCCCGTTCCCTGCTCTCTCTTCCCTATGCTTTCCTATCGTATCTCCACACTGTCCTATCAACAATAAAGGTATTAAAGCCCCCAAAAATATAACTTAAAAAAAATATGACTGTGTAAAAAAGTCATATTAAGATAGAATCTAGAAGCATTGTGTGGTTAAATCTTAAAATAATTCTTATATATACAACACATGGGGGTAAATTAAGTGTGATCAGCTGCTTGAAGTGTACACCACTGTGTTTCTCAGATTTGCACAACAGATTTGCTTTTTTGAACATCCTTTGCATCTAATATATTCCCAAACATTTAATATATAAAACAAAGCTCCAAACAAAGGTACCTTTTTCAAGTCTACATTTTAATACTGTGCGGCGGAAATTCACATGTAGCATTTCAAATAATTTATTTTATTTTTTATTTTTGTTTATTTAGAAAAAAAATATATAATTTTATTATATTGGCTATATATCCGCTATTGGCCAAATAATTATCTGCCTAAATCATATACAGTAGACTAGAATTTTAAAATTGGTGCATAAATTATTGATTAACAGATTTTGTCAAGGGAACTTTAAATCTTCTGTCCATTGTCACCAAGTGCTGCACAGGCTGTGATATGCTTAATGAAGATAATGATGACGATGCGAGTATTTGCGATAAATGGACCGGTATATATCAGAAAGGAGGAGGCTGGGGGATAGAAGCATGAATATTTGATCACACATGATGACTGTGGCAAATACTGATGGAGGTGTTCTCAATTTTCTGCATAGTTTGTCTTGTCACAGAGGAGCAGTTCTATATTCATACAATTCAGCAGTTTGGCACAGGCTCAGTCGTAGACAGGTGGTGTGTGCTGGATGTGATAGCTCACACCTTCTGCTAAAAGGAAAATAAAACGGAAGGAATGGAAGAAGAGAGAGAAGTTTAAACATTGATCATTTCCTCTTGTGACAGGGCTGCTTCCTGGAGAATGGATTTTGCTTCTGTGAAACAGAAAACCAGTCACTTGTGTAGAAGCTCACACTCTGTCAGTGTGAAGATCAGCACAGAACTCTGCTCTTTTTAGCCGACTTTAAATTTCAGCTTCAGACAGCACACCTATGGACTGTTCATGGACTACCTGATGCATATTGTACTCAAAAATAACAAAAGATTTCCAAAATAACAAGCTCCAGCCTGACAAAGTCAGTTCCCTCGGCGGCCATCTGACGGCGTGCAGCTCTCTTCTGCTACAATACAGCTATTTGAATAGGGAAAACAACAACAAAAATTTCCTTTGCGTTTTTCAAGATTCGTGTGCAGATATCAACATTATTAAAACGATACCTGTTCAAACGGATCTGTAAAAATGACTAGAATGTTGTATTATGTATACTGGGCCATCTTTTTTTTGGGGGGGGGGGGGGAAAAAAGAACCACACAATGAGTGGCATTTGATTGAATTTGTGCAATTTCACTGGACTCACCTGAGCTCTTTAACATTCATCCCTCCTTCACTCCTGTCTTCTTGTAAGACTCTCTCATAGGCAGACAAACAGACAGCAGCAGCAGTGAGAAAAACAGTCTGGAAAAAGCTACCCAGGGTGCTAGAACAGTTCATTTTCAATGAGCAGGCATAATTAAAACAGCTACAAACCTGTTATAATAATAAACCTGTTATATAAATAATAATAACATCACCTTTTTTTGCTGTGATTTTAAAGGGACAGAACATCTAGCTTGTTAGAATCATACATTTATGTAAACAGTTAATTTAGGAAATTTTGCTGACTGCTTGAAGAAAATAGAGTTTATTACTACAAAAGCATTCGGGGACAGGGACCCCCTAAGGCTTTTTTCTCTCTTTCTTTCTATTTTCCCCTCAAATAAACACTGCTGCTGTGCAGTTATTTGAGTGATTTTCTTCCATGCTGGTCTGTTATTGTGGGATTAACTCTGTCAGATGTACAAGCCCCCAAACGGTATGTAAAACAAAACAAACATGCCATTTTACATGTTTGTTTAAATGTATTTATTTATATTCCGTCTAAGTGGGCCAGACTGTATGATGTTAATTACATACACTGAACAAAATGGTATAGGATTCAGTTTGAAACTATTTTCACTCAGGAACTGATAGTAAATTGAACTGATAATTACAAAGAAACAAGAATTATAATGCATTAAATGTGAAATTTTGAAGTAGAAAAACTAAAGTAGCATTTTACTATAAAACATGCAACAATATA
>NW_015547688.1:1048640-1068805 GCF_001515605.1 Sinocyclocheilus anshuiensis
TAATTTATTTATTTATTTACTTTTACGATACCAAAACAATATTTAATGGCATCTACTATGCTATCAAACACACTTCTTGATTTAATTGTTATATTTAAATAACTATATCAAGTAAATTAAAATATTGGCTTGCAGCTTTTGACTATTCCTCAATTATGTGAATATTGATTCAGGAATTAAATTAAACAGTCAATAACAAAGAAATAAATTAAAAGCACTGAGAGGGTTTCATTATTGCTGTTTGTTTGTTTAATATTAATAACATAATGCTTAGGCAGTATTTACAGTGGAAGGCCTAATGCAAAAACCCAGTATTATGACAGAAATCTTATCTTTAAATGACTGTGTTTACATTAAAGGAACAGTATAAATGTACTCACCCTCAGGCCGTTCAAGATGTAGGTGAGTTTGTTTCTTCACTGGAACAGGTTTGGATAAATTTAGCATTATATAATTTGCTCAGAATCCTCTGCAGTGAATGGGTGCCGTGAGAATGAGAGTCCAAACAGCTGATAAAAACAGATCAGAAGTTACGGTTTAAAAGTTCAAATGCCTTGATGGATTTGTTTCTTACAAACACTTAGCTTTTCACTTCACAAAACATTAATTGATGGACTGGAGTTGTGTGGATTATGCTTGTGGATTATTGTGATGTTTTTATCAGCTGTTTGGACTCTCATTCTGACAGCACCTATATTCACAGATCCATTGGTGAGCAAGTGATGTAATGCTTAATTTATTCAAAACTGTCCTGATAAAGAAACAAAGGCATCTCCATGTTGTATGAATACATTTTCAATTTTTGGGTGAACTATTCCTTTAATATGCCAAAACCAAGAAGCTGTTTTGACTCTCAGTGCTTAGCCACATTATGGCACTTTGCACACTTCAATAGTAAATTGTACTGTCTTTTTTTTTTTTTTTTTTTACTTTAGATTTATTTTGTTACTATTATTATTGGACATCTGGACATCTCCAATCCAGACCGTAAGAATGACAAGCACTCACCAATATATATGATTATTTGTAATTGTGCCACTCACAGCATATAGATACACGGGCAATTTGTCACAGACATGCAGCATCGTCTGCATTCTAATAATCTTTTGATCTCTTGGCCCTAACACATCCAATTTAAATGAAATTGCCAGGCATGTTCACAAATCAGAAGAGCTCAGGTGCCTTACAGCCAGCTCAACCTGTGTGTCTGTGTAGCGGTGCACTGCAGTCTGAGCAGCATGTGCTCTGCCTCATCACGAGGCAGCAGAAGCTCTTCAGAAGCCGTCTAATAAGACCTTAAGGGCTCTCCTGACACCTCCTGTGAAGGACGTAATGCCCCTCTGGGCATCACTGTACTGTAGTATCACATACTAATCATAACATCATTTCCTCCATGGATGGGGCAGTGAGTCATCATCTGTTCTAATGACTGATACAGAACAAACAAACCACAAAAGTGTTCTGCTTCAGACGGCAGGAGGACAGCTCACTGCAGTAGTTTTATCAAAGGTGTGTTATGGCAACCATTAACTATGACTTTTGCGTGTAAATCACCCGCAGAAATTTCCACGCCCATCGGCGCTGTTTTGGAATTGCGCTCTCGCGCTAATTTGCCATGTTTAGTAAAACTGACCCTTAATGGTTAATTCTGCTTTGGATGAGTTTGGAACTATTTTCATTGCTGTCAGTATTTGTATGAAATGTAAGTTAATCATTATTAACTTAACTTATTAATAAGTAATATAATTTTAATTTTTTTATTTTTATTTTGTGCACATGGCAGACTGTTTAGTATAGGGACCAGTTCTCACTATTAACTAGTTGCTTATTAGTATGTCTTTTATTAACATATTAGCTTGTTTATTACTTATAAAGCACATATTCTGCATGACCATATTCTACATCCCTAATGCTACCCAATACCTAAACTTAACAACTACCTTACTAACTATTAATAAGCAGAAAATTAGGAGTTTATTGAGGCAAAATTCATAGTTAATGGTTTGTTAATAGTGAGAATTGGACCTTAAAATAAAGTGTGACTGAAAGTTGTTGTAACAACAAAATGTAAAAACTTGCTACAGTCAGTTCAGGAAGTAAAATTCACATTTTTTTTTCTTAATGGGGGAACCTGTTTTTATAAGAACAACTTTAAAAACACAACTACTGTAAGCTATGAGGTTTTTAATTTATGGTATATGCTTTTGTTGAAGCTTTCAGTCCACATTATTTCAGCTATTTTTTTTATAATCGTTTAACAGCAGAATTCTTGGTCAAAAACTACATTACCCATGATTCTGCAGTGAAATCTCCACCTATCAGAGAACATAAACAAAACAAGCAAACCATGCCAAAAGAACTCTTAAAACTCTCTCTGCACTCTCAAACATGCTTAAACATCTGTATTTATATGCATATTTTGCAATGAACTTAAAATGTTGTTTTTATATGCACATCTAACATTTTTGTTTTCTTTGCCATTCACAATGCTTCATGAAATTGTAGTTCATTCCTCTCTTAAAAGCCATTAAGTGCATAGTCTTATAGCGTCCTATTTTTATCACCACAGTGATAAAACTCATGGATTTGGATGGCAATTTATAAAATCACAGACTAACCCCTGTAAATGTTGAAAATATTACATCCCCATGAGAAATAATTACCGTCTAAATAGGGAAACAGTTTGTAATTCCCCTCGTAGGTGGTTGTTTTGATTCATATAGGTTATAACACTTTAATGAAGATTTTTTTAAAATCCCTATGGTATTTTCTTTCGGAACCCAGGTAAAACCAGCTAAAAAAATTATTTACAGGCAGAAATGTTTCTTATTGACTATCTTCCTGATTTGGCTAAAAAGCAACAGCCACTTACCTCACTCGATTTTTGCTGTTTAGAGAGCCTAAAGCTGTCACAGAGACAGATTTCTCAAAACATCTATTCTTGTGAAATCATGTAGTATGGATATTTTATGCGTGGTATTATATAATCGCTTACAGCACCTTTCATTTATCTCCTTATGGTTATCACAGCCTACCACTGTATGAACTCAAGAAGCCAAGCACTTGTAAGTGTTGGCAGCTTGAAAGGTCAACTGTTACGTTCAGTTATGATGGCAGACTTTCTGCACCGTCCAAATTAAAAAACACATTGCATTAACATGCCTGCAACAAACACTTGGCCTACTGGCTTCTTATTCATCCAGATTTCATGTCTGTTCAAAACTGCATTATTTAAATGAACAGATATGCAGTTGATGCATCTTTCGTGAGTGTAAAAAAATTAAAGCAATATTCAGATTGTTGAATGTTTTTTTGTTGTGGCTGCCCCTGTGCAAATGAGGTCCACTGAGCAGTGACACCTTTGACAGCTCGACTAATTGAATGAATCTAAATGGGCCCAACTGCCACAACCTGCAAAATGTATGCCAGGATAGGCAGAATAACACGATTAGACATGAAAGTAAGACACATTATCCTCATTTTATCTCAACATCAACACTTACGTTCATCTTATTCTTAAGCATGTCTTGTCTCTGCTAAGGCTAAACTCTCTTTTCTGAGCAGCAGAGGAGATTAACGGACAGTGAGCAATTAACGTCAGATGTCTGACAGTATACCGTGGTACGAGGTTTGATGTTGGGCCAAAGCCCAGGTTGCTAACATTAGCATCCGCCCCGCTGAATGAACTCTGAGTATGCCAGGAAGCTGAACCGATGATATCTCACAGTATGAATGCTTCAGAGATATGCACGTGTCTACTGAGCCATAGAGTCCATTTAAACAAGTAATAAGGGCAAAAACCTCAGGTTGTTTTGATTAATGTCTTTCCATGGCCACTACATTTGTTTCCCCTGACAGTGTGGGCATTCACTATTTGTCAGTCAGACCACAGACAGAGTGAAACGCAGCTAATGGAAACACCAGGGACTGACACTAATCTCTCTTGTCACCTTCACCATTTACTGAAGGGACTTTTACTGACCAGATAGTCGTCAAATGTTAATTTCGAGGAACAGACTGCAATCTGTTCACAAGCTATTAACATTTCACTGTGCAGCCTGGTCTCATGTTTATACGTAGGAATTAATACGTAACAGTTACAAGCACAAAACGTACACTTTTGTACGTTTTTATTGATGCTAAAACGTACAATTTAGACGTATTTCAACGTTTAAAACGTACAAATCGCTACGTATTTTTAGCTAAAAAACGTAAAAATATTTACGTATCTTTTATATCATCAAGATATTCGTATCAATGCATTTTTATCATTTTATCAATAAGCGATTTAGATTTTTAGACCCCTTAACCTACCTCCAAACCTAAGCGTACCCATTTTATAGCGAATATGCATTTTTATAATTTTATTAATACGCAATTTAGATTTTTAGACCCCTTAACCTACCCCCAAACCTTAACCTACCCATTTTATAGCGAATATAAAAGGATATAAAACGCAAATGACCGAAATACGCAGGAAAATAACCATTTTAGTAATAATATAGCATTAAAATATTTTTATAGTCGCTAATTCCACTCCATTTTACGTAAAATACATACGAATTATCATGAGATCACCTTGCACTGTGTTAGCCATTGTATAGTCTCACGTAGCCAGACCTTTGACAGCAGAAAGTCTGGTCCACGTACTAGTCTGCAAGAATTTCTGGTAACACTTTATTTTAAGCACCAGTTCTGACTATGTATTTGTAGCTTATTAGCATACATATTACTAGCATATTTGGTTGTTTATTGGTACTTATTAGGCACATATTAATGCCTTATTCTGCATGACCATATTCTAGATCCCTTCACCTGATACAATACCTAAGCTTAACAACCACCTTACTAACTAATAATAAGCAGCAAATTAAGAGTTTATTGAGGGAAAATTTTTAGTAAATAGTGAATATGTGACCCTGGACCACAAAACCAGTCTTAAGTCGCTTGGGTATGTTTTTAGCAATAGCCAAAAAAAAAAAAACACTGTATATGGGTCAAAATTATCAATTTTTCTTTTATGCCAAAAATCATTAGGATATTAAGTAAAGATCATGTTCCTTGAAGATAATTTGTAAATTTCCTACCGTAAATATATCAAAACTTAATTTTTGATTAGTAATATGCATTTTCAAATAGTTGTATCTCGGCCAAATATTGTCCTATCCAAACAAATTATACATCAATGGAAAGCTTATTTATTCAGCTTCAGATGATGTATGAATAATGACCCATATGACTGGTTTTGTGGTCCAGGGTCACATATGTGTTTCCTAATCTGAAGTGTTTACGAATTTCCCACTTGCATGTAGGCTGTAAGATTATAGCACGATAATAAATTTCATAAATAGAGAAAACACAGAAAGCATTATCGGAACTGTATGGAGAATTTGTTCTTCAAAAAGTAATAAGCTCAGATAATTTCACACACAGAAAACGCAATATGCGGTTCTCATATCAGGTTTACTTGCTTCTGTGTGCCTTTTTGCAATGTATTATTGTGCCAAAACTTACATCAATAATACAATATTTTTCCAAACATATAAAGTCATAAACCTTGCAAACACTTCTCATATTCAATGATTTGCTTTCATAATATCAAACATGATATCGTCGGTGGACATATAAAAACCTGTGAACCCTGACTCCCAAAAATTGTGTTTTAGTCATAACTGACACTTATGATTTTTGCAATTTCTTTGCATTGTCCGAGGCTGAAAGCAATCATTGTAATCAACTAATTATTGACAAATTGTTTTGCATTTTAAGTAACAGTGACATCACAATACACTGTAGGCACTTTGTTTCAAAACTGCAAGCATTCGACACGTTGAGGTTTTGGGGGTTCAGAAAATGTCCCGAGATGAATGGATAAAGAGACAAGGATGTGGAGAGCAGTAACACAGACAGTATTGAGTCAGGGGTCCTCCAGTGGTCCAGCGGTGGCTCTGCGCTCTCACTGAAGGCTCTGATTAAAGAATGATTTATAGGCCTGCTGGAGAGCCTTTTCAGCAATCCATCTGCTGAATGAGATTTTTTTCCCCCTTCAAGGGGTTTGGTAAATCAAGCCTTCCTGGCAAGGATCCTGGCCGGACAATGTCAATGTATTACTGAAGGCGAGTTATTAAACGCTATAATCATGGCAGCACAGGGGGCAGCCCAGCGCACGCTGACATATCTTGCCAATGCCAGAGGAATAAAATCAGCGCGGTGAGACACTGGGTGATTCCTCTTCGGCCTCCCATCTGTGTGCAGAGTGGATTCATGGTAAATGTTTAAGTGTTGTGCTGATTGACAAAGGCAAAATGATGCTCTTAATTTATGTTGGGAACATTGTTGGTGATCTAAGTAGTTCCTAAGAGGACAGACGTCTTGTCATTAATATTTAATTAAGGAAGTTTGCTTAAAAGCTTATGACATAGTGTTTGTTCTCTCCCTGTCTGTCCTGATATGGGACATTAGATATGCCCATGAGCGTAAAGTAAAGAAATAACTAAAAATAAAACATGAAGGAAAATCAATTTGAAAGAATATTCTGGGTTGAAAACAACCCAAGCTTGATAGCATTCTGTGTATTTCAACTGAAAATAATTTAGACTTGTCCCTGAGTTGGAAAACAAACAAACAATGCGCTTACATTACCACTTACACTAGGAGTCTATGGGGCAACTGTATTGAATGGCTTAAAAACAGAAATGGGAAGTTTGTGCTTTTTGCTGAAGTAGTTCTATGAACTTTTCAATAAAAATGTCCGATATCTGTGAAGACTATATTGCCTAAATTGACCATTTGAAGTGGCACTATGCTTTTCTTGAAGTGGTCATGAATTGCATTTTTTATTATTTCATAGCATTCCATCAATTTTAAATCAAAATTGGTCATAGTTTAGAAATAAATAGCCATTTTCTACCATATTTACACACTTTTAAGGAGCATGTCTCCTTTAAAACGTCAATGTAAAAGCTCACTGCTGTGATTAAAATGTTTGCATATGAAATAAGTATTATCCGTGTTGAACCTTTAAAATGTTATGATTATATTTGCTATGATTAGAGGATAACTTGGCTAATTTTCATGCTTGTATTGTTAACATGTTAGTAGTTCTTCAGATTAATAAAATGTTTTTCACACTGAAAATAGATCTTTTAAGAACGTTTCAAGGTTCTTTGGGGAACCCCAAATGGTTCTTTTTGGCATCACTGCAAAAAAAAAAAAAACTTTTGAACCTTTATTTTTTAAAGGGATAGTTCACCCAAAAGAAGCTTTATAAAGAACATTGACGGTAGACCTTGACTTGCATGGTATTTTTATTCATTTATTTATTGCCTACCATCATCTTTTGTGCTCAACCGAAGAAAACATTCATACAGGTTTGGAACAGCCTAAGGGTGATGAAACGATAAAATAATTTTCATTTCTGGTTGAACTGTCTAAAGCTCTTGAAAGCAATGTATATCAGATTAGATACAATTGTCTATCAAATGTTCCATTGTAAAAATTATTATGAAAAGATAAAATGTGGTATTTAGAGGAATATAAGCTTTTAACTGGGTTTCCCCCCCAAATTATCTTGACTGAGGTGCAAGTTTCTGATCACCCAATCTGTGCTAATGACATGCAAATGTGGACAGTCATGGGTTGATGCATTTATCTGTTTAGCAAGTTTAGAATGATCATTTTTGCAGCTTAGTTTCAAGAAATTACTTTCTTTTCCCACTGTGGAGGACGTTTTAAGCTCTGAAAGTTACAGTTTATTTTCACAGCATCAAGCTCTTTTATCTTGAAAGATCAAGGAAAATTGGATTCCTCATGATATGACCCCTTTAACTGAGGGAAGAGAGAGGGAGACAGAACAAAATAGTGACAGATTTTGTGGCACGGAAGAATGCATCCCACTTCCAGCATCTGCATCCTAGTCAGTGACTAACAGAAACTGCTAGAGAGTGAAGAGTGACAGGTTCACGTGCGAATATGAATAGCTTTGATTTGTCATCCACACTCCAAGAAGAAAAAGAAAATGTTTTTAATTAGCATAAATACAGCAATAATCTCGATCCATTTGAAAATCGCATGCTGTTTAGTGCATTCATTTATTTCATCCTTATAAGTTTCAGCAATAAACACATTATTATTATTATATTTTAAATTGCTTCCTTCCGACTTGAAATCATCCTGGTAAAATAAAGCAGATAAGTGCACACTTCAGCTGGGTCTCATAAAAAGTGAATTGCCCAGGGCTTTTCTCAGGAGCCTCAAACTGCTGGCTCTATAGGAAATAACAATGAAATATATGAGAAGTCTGTAATTTTATTTTAGCAGGTTAGACTCTTCTCTTATCAGTCAATAGATGGCAGGCCTTATTTTCCGAGGGTATGGCTATGTACCGAGTGTCTAGTTGTTCTGATGAAGTGAGGCCCTAGGGCATCATGGGAGGGAGAGTTTAGGACCGACCCGAGCCTTTGATAAACTACTAAAGGTGAGTAGTTCACTAAAGGTGAGGTCTGTGTTCAGCCTGTAGACTTTGCGATATGAGAGAAAACTGATGATTAGAGTGTGCTCTTAATTGCTTCCGGTGTTCAGGAGTGACTCGTTTCATTTTAAAAGTTCAGCATAAACAGTCATCACTCAGTAGTGTTCCATTTTGTACTAAATACTTGAATGCAGCTGTTTATCTTTCTGTTTTGAATTTGTTTACACAGTTTTTAGTTGTATTAATTGTATTTAGTGTAAATATATTTCGCACCCAATGTTAAATTTGATCAATTTGGGTGCTGAGGTCCTCCTTAAGATTCGTAAGTGGTAATTATAACTTGATTCAAGTGATTCATTCAAGGGATTTATTCAAAATAGATGCCCTGGGCAATTTCTTTTCTTTTAACCTACTGGCAAATGAAGCTTTTAAACCCTACTGCAGCAGAATGAAGAGCAACAGATGTGCATTATAGGTGTATAACTGATGATGTGTCTCTGTATTTTAGCTTGATTTTCATTCTTGTGCTGCCACAGAAAGCGACATCCTACTTCCTGCCGGGCTTTGGCAACAGTGCACAAAATCCATATACATAAAACTGTACAGTCCACATACACAATTAAAGCTCAGTAATGATCAGCAGTAATTCGTTTTCACCATGATTTATTAAATTGTCATGTCCACCAAAATTCTACATTTCCCAGTGGTAATTATAGATAATATGGAATTATATCCATGTCCATTAATCTCATAAATATAATTATTCTGACATCACTTGAAGGCAGCATAAGATTTTCATCAGTTTTGTGCAGAATAAATAGGCCTCAGCTGGATTTCCTGTTTTAGTGGAACATCATTAGCACATAAATTGTAGTTCACTCAAAAATAAGAATTATGTCATAATTTACTCACCTCACATTCATTCATGTTGTTCCAAACCTGTATTACTTTCTTTATTCTGTAGAACACAAAATAGTACATTTTGAAATATGTTGGTAACCAAACATTTTCGGTTCCAATTGACTTCCATTGTATTTTTCTGTCCATATAATGGAAGTCAATGGAAACCGAAATGGTTTGGCTATCAACATATCTTATTTTAAGTTCCACTGATCAAAAAAGAAAGTTTGGAACCTCATTTGAGTAAATGATGACAGAATTCTTTACTATGCCTTTAATCTTCCCAAAAGTTTAGTTTTTCAAGTAGCATGTAAAAAAAGTTGAAAGACCTGACAACATTACTTACATGCAACTTCCTGATCTGCTTTCTCAGTTTATCATAGACAAAAAAAGGCACAAATTAGCTTTAAGTTTCATTATAGATTCCTAGTGTACTGAGTACCTTGTAATTATCATGTTCACTAATCACTTTTTGATTATCTCATGCTGACATTAATTTGAAAATATCTCAACAACATGCAACAGATAATCCACTCTGCTAAATTATTCAGTTCATGTAGGAATAATTATTTGGCACTCAAATGGCATTCATGTGGTGGTTCGTTTAGCAGAGATTGATCTGCCATCTGAGTCCTGTTTTGCTGTAATACAGATGCAAACACACTACAGGTGCTGGATGGGACACACACATAATGCTATGCTGATGGAGAAGAGATAGAAGTCTTAATGCAAAGCGTAGATGCTTTTTTCAATCTAATCTCTGTCCTGGCCCAGTGGGCTCAGAGAAGCCAAAGGCCGTTTTATGGATATACATAATGTGAATGCATGAGGAAAGCATGCATCAGCAAACAGATCCCAATATTGTCTGTGTGATAAAGCCCCCAGAGCCTGAACAGTGACTTTGCTGCCTCCTAGAATATGATTTTGGCTATTTACATTCATTCAGTTATGAAAACTATGCAAAGACAAGGGGGTAAAGGCTGCCCTTATAATTTATGTTTCACTTGGAGCAGTGTGCCTTTGTCTTGTGAAGGACTGCTTTTGCTCTGCAATCTGAAACTCGATGTTTCCCAAATGGGGTTTGTGAGTTGATTAAAAACGAATAATTAATTAAATTGAATGTAAAACTAATACAAATTAATGGGGCTGCACCAGGGCCGGAGTGGGACTCATTTTCAGCCCTGGAGTTTCATGCCTTAGACCGGTCCACTTATTTTTTTATTTTTTTATTTTTACTGGCCTTTTTAAGTGCCACCTTTGCGCTTTCTATTATCCATTTTTCATCTATTATTTTTTGCTCGCATATCTCCAACAACTGAGGTTTTTTTGTTTGTTTGTTTTTTTGAGCAAGGTGGCGCTGTCAGGGGAGTCAAAAGATAATTACGTCATCATTAGGGTTGCCAATTAGCTTCAGAAATGGAAAATAAGGGACAATTGTGATGCTTTATCTTTTATTCTTTAAGAAAATAGTGTTTATTCTTGTAGAAAATAAGTGTTTGTTCTTTAAGACATAATGTATGTCTGCCTGCAGTCAAATAGTTCTCAGAAATAATCACAATTGTTTTGCTTAACCTATTCATGTGCAATTATTGTAAAAATAATATTAATGTCATACAAAAAATGTCATCGGCCTGAGTAAATTGTATTAATATAGAATTGTGACTTTACAAGTGTAGTAAGTTAGGAGGTGAAAATACTGTGACATTACAAATGGCATGAAATTTGAAAGCGTAACAACTGAAGGTCTATGAAACGTCAGTCAATAAAGCATTTTAAACAATGGCATTTAAAGTTTTGAACTAAAAAATCATTGCAACCATATAGCCTTTGAATTAATGAAAATGCATATTTTTCAATTAAAGAAAACTTAGAGTGTGGGCTGCTTCTGGTGCTTGGATTTGTAGCCTACTTCAATAATGAGATCCAAGAATTCCCTAGAAGTAAATTTTTTTAATGTATTTTTTCTCTCTCTCTCTCTATTTAAGTGCATTACAATGAAATACGTCTTCCCTCAGGCAGATTGAATGTTGGGCTCATGATCAATAAGTTGTTTGTATTCGCCCAAACTGAATCAAAACCGGGAATCCTCCCGGTGCTCCCGATTAGCCAATCCGGGCCTGGGCTGCACAATTAATTGAAATAAAACTGAAATTTCAATTTAATTAATGAATACACTTTTAGATATTTAGTTATGCTAGATGAAATGTCCTATCGCAGGTCAAATTGCAATCACAATTTACTGTATGACAGGGGTTTTCAACCAGGTCCATGGAGCCCCCCAACACTGCACATTTTTAATTTCTTCTTTCTCTCACACACCCATTTAAGGTCTTGGAGTCTCAAGTACAAGGCTGATAACCTCTGCTGTATGACAAAATATTTTTTCTGCAATAATTTTTCAATATAGTTTTCTGGCCAAGTCATGCAGCCCTGTATATAAAGAATTTTAAAATAAAAAGAATCAAAATAAAACGAGATTAAATATTTGCATGCCATGCTGCAATTAACCGACCTCAGAAAACCAATTACTGTACATGCAAATGTGTCATTAAATCATTGAAATAACTCAAGTATATTTTACATCTAAGGGGTTCGGCTGACGAAGAAAAAAAAAACCTTTTAATTTCACAAAACATGAATTGACTGAACTGGAGTCATGTTGATAATTTGTGGATTATTGTGATGTTTTTATCAGCTGTTTGGACTCTCATTCTGACGGCACCCATTCACTGCAAGAGGATCCTTTGGTGAGCAAGTGATGCAATGCTAAATTTCTCTAAATCTGTTCTGATGAAGAAACAAACTCCTCTACATCTTGGATGGCCTGAATTGTCAGCAAATGTTCATTTTTGGGTGAGCTATTCCTTTAAGAGCGTGCATGCAAATATATTCATTGATTTTTCTGCAGGTTAGTTCAGTAGGTAGCGACAAGTAACTGTCTTTGTTAATGAGTCAATGAGTCATTCATTCAGTCGATTACACACATTGATTCATTACAAATGCCACCGATTCGTTTCCTAACACAGTTGCTCAGAGATGCCATGGCATGGTTGATATTTTGATATTTTGACTTTGTATTTGGCTTTTGTTTGGCCTTGTGTTCATGGCACTTATGGCCCATATGCAAATTAAGCTATGATGTAGCCCACTTCCTGCTTCATAGTGACTTTTATTCATGGTATTAAGGAATGCGGGGATTCCATTTCTAATTTTGCTACCTTCCAGTGAGCAATTAATTAAGGCAGAAGATGGTGTTTGATTACATGCACAGCCAACAAGAAAAGGGTTGCTTTCTCTCCTTTTATCTTTAAGGACCTTTTTTCACATTGTACGAAACGTTTCGTGTTGCCACTCCATTTGATGTCCAATTGAAAATTTGAGGTGTATTAGCACCGATGTTTTGAATACACAGTATATTAAATACATAATTTGGCATATTACGCATTGCTTGAACTCTTTTCTCTCTGATAGGATGTGCTTATATGATTTTTAGATTTGATGATGCACTAGATGTTGACGTGGAATACGTAATGAGTCCATCAGGAGGTGCAGAGCTGGAGCTGGAAGCGACTGTTAACGCACACACTTGCTCCCCGTGTCAAATCGGGACAGTCTCGCTCCATGATTAAACAGGCATCACTGTTTGCTCGGATATGACAGGAAACATGTCATTACTCTGTGGATGTGCAGTGGATTTTTTTGAAGAGGATGTGGGATGTGCACCCACCACAACAGAGCTGTCTCGTCAGGAAAAAAAGTGCCAATTATATGATTAAAGCTGTCTGTACCACTGACCTTTCTGCATTAGCTCCGTTTGCTATTACACTCAATCAAGAAAGGTCAGCCGCAAACGTGGATCCAATTTAAAAACAACTGTTTTGTTCTGACCCAAGGAAAATGTGTTATGCATTTATATGTGCTCGCTTTGACCGAAGTGAGTTTGCGTTGTGACATTTGCTGACCTTGACAGGAAAGCAGTTCGGTACATCTTGCGATTGGGGCATGGCTAGTAGGAGCCATGTTTTTATATTGTCACTATTTGACCTTGTCGAGGAAGAATAAAGATGAAAAGTGTTGCAGAGTTGATGCTGCCCATTACAATCCATAATGCTCTACTTAACCTCTACACACCGGATCCATACTGATCAATAATGAAAGTGATTGGCATTATGAATTCATCGTTGAACATCTCACAGTGGCCTTTGTTATAATAGTGTAATCTTACAATTGTACAACTTTTCATATGACCAATACACTAACATCTCCATCGAAGCATAGATGCATAAGCCATTTTTTAAACTAAAGATTCAGTTCAGTTTTAAAGAAATTGTTTGCTCAAATGGAATTTCTCTCATCATTTCCCCATTCTCCTTTTATTACAATCCTGTATACCTTCATTATTTTGTGGAAAAGACAAAAGACAATTTCAAGCCATAAGTAATTTAACTGTTAGAAATACACAAATATTATTTGTTGAATGACTCTATGTTTTTTTTTATATTTTAATTTAAAAATTGTAATTATAATGTTTAATTTGTTTTTTTATTTTAAAATCTTAATTTTAATTTTTTAATTATTATTATTATTATTATTATTATTATTATTTTTGTTTCGCTTATAGAAATAAAAAAGTTGGAAAACTCTGCACATAGTTTATCTCCTGTATTTGTTCCTCTACAAAAAAGAAATAAATAAAAAAAAGAACTTTGTCTCATAGAGGGAATAGATTATGTGAAAGAACATGGTTGAGAAATTGCTCAGTGTGATCTCAGAAGTAGATGACGAGTTTCAGTTTAATAGTTTATATATAGACGACAAATGTATTACCCTCAGTGCGTCATAAAAATGGAACATGCTTTTATATGGATGAACTCTCTGAGTTGTACAAAGTTAGCAATGAGCAATTTGACTTTTTAGAACAGGGAAAATACAGTACATTGTTGTAGCTTGATATATTTTGATTGAATTTTCTTGAGAAAAAATATCTGTTTACGTTCTTTGCTCATGTAATTTACAGCTAAATCGTTGTTTAGACAAATGCACAACAGTAGTGGATTATATTACAATAGCAGGATTTTTTCAGTGCTTTATGAAATTCAGTTTATTGCAATGAGACAAAATGAGACAAAATTTATCATAATTAGTCTTTCTCTTTTTGTGAAGGCTTTATAATGGATGCACACAGTACACACTCCAGCTGTGGTGTAGTGAATGAGCCATCAATGTTATTAAGTGATGAGTTCAGTTGGTTTTTGGTGGAGGTGGAGAAAAATGAGAGTGACAGAAGAGCTAGAGACACACTGCTGGCTGGAAAATGTGAATAGGGAGACACTCAGTGGTGGAGATCTGATCATCACTGAGATTCAAGTTTTATTTACATGGGGAAAAACATGTAGTGATTGTAGCATTTGTAATCTGTTTGTAGCATTTGTACTTTAAATTACAATTAAAAATAGTAAAAACAAACAAAGAAAAAATGTAATGCTAAAAAAAATGATATTAAATAATAATAATAATAATAATAATAATTATTTATTTCCTTTGTAATATTAACCATTTATTATCTTTCCTCCAGGTTGCTAGGTGGCAGCAGTCAAGTGAATATTTTATTTATTTATTAATTTGTTTGCTTGTTTGTAAGACTGGGGAATTAATTAGTCTCTTTCTTAATTTATTTATTTATAGGGCTGGGGTATTGTACATATTCACTGCATTGTATTTCTTGGATTAGAAAAAAAAGGTTCTTTATATTGTTTTATGATGTTAGTGATACATATTATTTATTTATTGCAAGTGTTCGTGCAACACATTAATACATTTCTGCAACATGTTAATTAATTTCCAGTTATAGCAATTCTTGTCCAATCGATATTCCTCTTTTTCTCAGAGCCTCTTCACTTGAAACCACTAAGATGCAATCTTGAAAACGTATGGAAGTCCTCTTTAATTCACAGAAGATGCTGAGCTACGAAAGCAAGGGCACTTTTATCCTGTAAGACACAGGGTGAGGAATAGGTGTTTAATGTAGACGCACGTCCTCTTGGCCAGTGCAGGGGAGGAGATAGAGACAAGCTCTTCTGCCAGTGATGAATGCAGCGTTAAAGAGCAGAGCTGAAAAAATGCGCTGTGGGGCTGTCTATATTTCAGAAGAGGAGATGGTGAGAGGCAGGGGAATGGAGGGAGAAGGAGAGAGGAGAGAAGCAGACATGGAGAGGGGGAGAAGGGCATGAGAGGGTGTTGTTGATGATGCCGTTAGGAGCCTCACACTTCATAAATTACTCTGAAGCAGCACCTCTCATACAACAGGGTGATGAACAGGCACTGCCTCTGCTCTCTGCTGGGGAAACTAACTTCATCTATTGTTGACAGCTCATACTTTTTCTCATTGTGTTTCTCTGTGTGTTCATTTATTAATTTATTTAATTACTTATTTATTGATTAATTGAAAACATGCATGTCTCCAGTGGTTTTGTTTTATTTGTTTTGTTTTACTTTGCTTTGCTTTGTTTCTGATGGCATAAAATTCTGATTTTTGTTAGATTCCAAATATATATTTGTTTGTTTGTCTGGATGAATATGTATATATTACGCAGGTAGAATCTGAAGGGTTGAACTGTGTTCTCACAACAATGTTTTTATTTTATGTATGGTTGCTACATTTATTTTTTCTAATTAATTAATGATTTTATTTATTTATATATATATATAGTATATATTATTATTTATTTATTTATTTTTATTTATTTTTTAACACTAATTGCTCTGTCCCTTACACAGTAGATTTACAGAAATGTTTGCCACTGAAAAAGTTCAGCTAAAAAAATTTCAAATTAAATTAAATGAATGATTAATGAAAACATCTAAAAAAAGGCATGTAATATTATGTACAGTGGGGTACTAAGGTCTGAGATTTAAACTATACCATTCAACATATAATTTAAAGTTGTAAAATAAAAAAAAAGAATTACAAAAATTACAAACCTAAAATAATAATAATAAATAAATAAATATTCTGCCGTATTTATAGGTCTTTACTCACGCACGTATACATGACATTGATCATATCATGTGACTGTTTGTAGAGACTGTCACATTTTCTTCTTCCATTGAAGCTCAAGGCTGCATTTGTCTGAACAAAAATGCAGTAAAAACAGTAATAATGTGAAATATTATTACAATTTAAAAATAAAAGATTTTTAAAGTAATTTATTCATGTGATGCTCATTAGTCCAGTCTTCAGTGTCACATAATCCTTCAGAAATCATTATAATTTGCTGATTTGCTGCTCAAGAAAACTTTCTTATTATTGTCAGCATTGAAACAACTTAGGGGGTTTACTTGAGAGCCCCAATCCGCTCTGCCTTTCAGAGAAAACGCCAATTAATTTTGTCTAGTGGACTTTGCATACCTGAGCCACTCCCCATGCATATGGGTATAAATAGTCGACAGGTGCATCCACTCATTAGGTTTTACACTGAGGAGCTGAGTGGGTGAATGATTTCTTCTTCACAAAGCCTTTTCATTCTGACTGGAAGAAAAAAGCTATTCCTGGTTGGCGTGACGGCACAAATAGCGGTGTCCCTGTTGATTCAACGATTCCCCTGGGTGCTTCAACTAAAAGAGCAGTTTCTCATCACGGACGGCTCGCATCTTTTTAAAGATGCCGTTCCGTCCGTGTTCTCTTGGTTGCGGTCGTTACCTGTCCTCTGTCGATGGCCACGAGTGTTGCCTTCAGTGTCTGGGCATCCAACACGCTGAAGCTGCATTCGTGGATGACTCATGCGTTCATTGCGAGCGTATGAGCATGGCTTCACTGCGATCTCACCTCTCTCTCCTCACGGGGAATGGAGCGGCACCCTCTGTCTCTACCCGTCCCGGTTTCCCTGTCACGAGGAGGGGACCGCCGGCTAGAGCTCTGGGAGATCTGAGGGTCACAGTGAGAGCTTCTCCACCGGTCAAATCCCCGCGGACCTCTCACTCCCCCCCCCGCAGCGAATGTCCCACGCGGCTCCCGAGTGATTTCACTGGCCCGGCTCATGACGGATGAAGATTCGGCAGGGCTGCCCCCCTCGGGTGTTGTTGCTGCCGCCAAATCGGACCTGGAAGTGATGGCCGTGCTTTCCCGGGCCGCCCTCTCGCGGCTGGATAATTGGTTTCTCGGCGTGGGGTATGGCTCACAACCACGCCGTGCGCCGGTGCCTTTTTTCCCGAAGGTGCATGAGGAGCTGACGAAGTGAGAGATGTCGACAAAGTGTGCTTTCTTGACGCTCCCATCTGGCAGGTTGGCCTATTTGGCGACACTGTCGAGGACTTTGTTCTCGGCAGTGCAGAGACAGACTGAGGCCATCCAGCACATCTTGCCCTGGCTTGATCCTCTGCTCGTCGCCGAGGGCACCCCCCTGTATCGCCTCTGCCCCGTGCTGAGACACCATCGAGGCCGGTGCGTCGAGCCTCTCGGCGGACTGCGGCGCCCTCTGTGTCCCAGCTAGCCCCTAAGTCCTCTAAAAAGACGACAAAGCGGCCGTGACACAAGGAACCCGGAGATGTGGGAAGCTGCTCTTTTTCAGGAGATGGCGAGAACAGCGCCACTCCTTCCCTCTGAGGAGGGCCGGGCGGAGAATCCTTTGTTCCATTTTGTTTCTGTTCCGCCGCTGGTCCAACGGCCAGTTTCCTTTTCCTCCGGGTTATCAGGCTCGTGTGTTGACAGTGAGAGACGCGCTGCCTCCTCACTCTCGCCCACGACGCCCCCTATCCCTAGCAGCCAAGAGATCACGGCTCGGAGACGCGCTGCCTCTCCACACATCTCTGGCCAGTCCCTCTGGGGACACGAGGGAGTCCTGCTATGATGAGCCAGGATGCGATGCCTTCTGTGCCATCCAGCATGACTTCCCACCGCTGCACCACCGCAGGTGTGTAGGGCCTCTGTGAACAGACACAAATGAACGATTGAATCTCCGCATTCCACCGGAAAAACTAAAGATTATCCTCCCCAGCTATCTGCGGTCGTAAAGAAGATCAATGATCAACAGGGTACCAAATTGTCTGGACCTGCTTCCGACTGGCTTCAGCATGAATAAACTATCTAATAAACAACAGAACAAAGAACCTGGTATCTGGAAATGTTCCAGCGACAGACACTCCTGGACCCCATGACCGTTTAACGCATAAATTGATAATCCGATAAACAGAAAGCGACAGATTAATAGCTCCATGTCCGAGTGAGAAGAATGGCAGATCTACACCCGTGACATTGTCATGACCTCAGGAGACCTCCCCTTTTCTCCCTGCATTCCAAAAGGTACGCACCCTTTTCTCTCCTTTGGTCAGACAAAGGGACATAAAACTTACAAGACAATTTCAAAAGACAATCATTTAAGTATAAAAGGGCAACTATATCCACAAATAATATGCTTTGTGTTTGATGTGTCATTGAAACCTATGATATTCTAATCTTTGCCTTATAACTTTTCCTTTTAGTAGATAAGATTATTGAGTATGCAAAATACCTGATGTTTGATGTTAAATTAAAGCTTGTGTCATTAGCAATGTCAGACAAAGGGACATAAAACTTACAAGACAATTTCAAAAGACAATCATTTAAGTATAAAAGGGCAACTATATCCACAAATAATATGCTTTGTGTTTGATGTGTCATTGAAACCTATGATATTCTAATCTTTGCCTTATAACTTTTCCTTTTAGTAGATAAGATTATTGAGTATGCAAAATACCTGATGTTTGATGTTAAATGGAAGCTTGTGTCATTAGCAATAACTTAGTGTGAAGGAAAGGTTGATTTTCGGTATCATACGCATAATTACAACCCTTTTATAAGTATCAACCAAATCTTCGCAAAGATATTTCCCCACATGATAAATGTCATGTTAAGGTATGCACGCTCCGCCTTGCATCAAGTCGATTGGAAGATTGCGCCGTGGGATGGACTTATGCAGCGGATCAAAAACCCAATGCAAAACAGATTCGGGGCTCTTTCGCCGCTTGCTCTCCCAACCGAGGCCTTTTGGCCTTTGTATTAATCGTGCTCCAACTTGCTCTCACAAGCTGCACCATCAAGCGATCGGTCATCCAGAACTCAAACACTCCGTTGAAGCTTCGCAAATGCCAGAGATCTTCAAAAGCCTAAAGTCTTGCAAACTTAGACTTTTTCAGAAGAACTGCCAGAGCCTCTGTGTCACCAGGAAACCCCATTCATCAGGAAGGCATCCCCAGAAACTACGTCATCCAGACGCCAGATCAGCAACCAATCAAATACGCTGGGATTCCCTCAAGCAGCTAACAAGCTCAATTCAGCTGTCAGCAAAACGCAAGTAACAGGCAAAACCTTTTCATCTCTTGCTGAACTGGTGAATTGAGTTTAAGCAGTAAACGTAAGATAAATCTCTGCTTTGTGATTCTCTCAGGTTGCAATTTAAAGAACTCGTAGAAAACGAGTGTTAGAACTTTGGGAACTTCCTCAGAACCCTGTTAAACATTCATCCTTTCAACCATATGTGTGTGTGTGTTTTCATTAGTTTAGTTTAATGTAATCTAGAATAGCCAATATACTGTTGTTTCATTATAAGAATTATTGTCTTGTGTCGTGAATTTTTTTTAAAGTTAAACCT
Source organism: Sinocyclocheilus anshuiensis (assembly GCF_001515605.1). Classification (NCBI taxonomy): domain Eukaryota; kingdom Metazoa; phylum Chordata; class Actinopteri; order Cypriniformes; family Cyprinidae; genus Sinocyclocheilus; species Sinocyclocheilus anshuiensis. The sequence goes on from NW_015547688.1 coordinate 1,068,636, forward strand.
TGCCCAGATCACGTTACCTAGCTCGTAGTTTATAACTTATCAAAAGCATGTATTAACCTGTGGCCAGGGATAAAACAAATATTCAAATGGTTAAGATACAAGGACGTTAACGTCTCGCTGGACAAACAGTTGATAAAGTGTAAACTATCAAATTTGAAATCAGTTCTAAT
>NW_015547688.1:1071457-1078935 GCF_001515605.1 Sinocyclocheilus anshuiensis
CTCTCTCTCTAGACCTTTGGCTTTTCGCCATGGTGACCGCGCGACAAAGCGCTCCCATGCCGTAACATCACGAGCGAGACTCCAAAACTCAAACACTTCAGTTGAAACTTCATGACCGCCAGAGATCTTCAAAAGCCTCAAGTCTTGCAAACTTAAACTCTCTCAGAAGAACTGCTAAAGCCTCTGTGTCACCAGGCAACCAATCAATCACCACCGAGGGAATTCCCAGAAACCACGTCATCCAGACGCCCGACCAGCAACCAATCAAAAGCCGGGATTCCCTCAAGCAGCCAACGAGGAAACCCCTCCGCTTCTCAGCTGTCACAAACGCAAGTAACAAACAGAAGTCTTCTATCTGCTGAAATTGGCGCTGATGATTGATTTTTAGCAGTAAACGTAAGATAAATCTCTGCTTTGTGATTCTCTCAGGTTGCAATTTAAAGAACTCGTAGAAAACGAGTGTTAGAACTTTGGGAACTTCCTCAGAACCCTGTTAAACATTCATCCTTTCAACCATATGTGTGTGTGTGTTTTCATTAGTTTAGTTTAATGTAATCTAGAATAGCCAATAAACTGTTGTTTCATTATAAGAATCATTGTCTTGTGTTGTATTTTCAAAGTTAAACTCTGCCCAGATCCAGCTACCTAGCTCGTAGCTTATAAATGATCACAAGCATGTATTAACCTGTGGCCAGGGATAGTACAAATATTCAAATTGGTAAGATATACTGATGTTAACGTCTCGCTGGACGACCGTTGATAAAGTGTAAACTATCAATTTTGGAATCAGTTCAATCAGGTTGATCTTGAATCTTCAGATTCAAGTCCCCCTCTGAAGACCTGAGCTAAAATAAAAGAGTTAAATTTTTATTACATTGATCACCAAACCTACTCAACACATTAAGCCAATATACTGTTGTTTCATTATAAGAATTATTGTCTTGTGTCGTGAATTTTTTTTAAAGTTAAACCTTGCCCAGATCACGTTACCTAGCTCGTAGTTTATAACTTATCAAAAGCATGTATTAACCTGTGGCCAGGGATAAAACAAATATTCAAATGGTTAAGATACAAGGACGTTAACGTCTCGCTGGACAAACAGTTGATAAAGTGTAAACTATCAAATTGAAATCAGTTCTAATCAGGTTGACTTCGAATCTTCAGATTCGATTCCTCTCAAAACCTGAGCTAAAATAATAATAATGAATTCCCTTACAAAGTAAAAATAGTTAATTTCATTACAGGTGCGTCGATTGTCCCTTTGGTGCCACTCGCACAGAGCTTGGAAGCATGGCTCGCACTGCCCAACCCGTCCTGCTGGCTCATTCTGACATTTCGACTTGGCTACGCGATTCAGTTCGCCAGGCGGCCCCCCAGGTTCAGTGGCATTCTCGAGACTTCAGTGGCAGCTCGAGATGCCCCTGTCCTGCGTGACGAGATTGCTGTCCTACTGGCGAAGGACGCAATCGAGCCTGTCCCTCTAGCCGACATGAAGTCAGGGTTTTACAGCCCTTACTTCATCGTGCCCAAGAAAGGCGGTGGCCTTCGTCCAATCCTGAATCTGTGAGTCTTGAATCGGGTCTTTCACAAGCTCCCATTCAAGATTTTGATGCAGAAGCCCATCATCAGATGCATCCAGACCCAGGATTGGTTTGCAGTGGTCGACTTGAAGGACACTTACTTTCATGTCTCGATTCTTCCTCGACACAGACCATTCCTACCATTTGCGTTCGAGGGTCGGGCATTGCAGTACAGCTGTCCCTGTCCCCCAGTGTCTTTATGAAGGTCACGGAGGGCACCCTTGCCCCATTATGGGAAGTGGGCATCAGGATCCTCAACTACCCCGACAACTGGCTCATCATGGCCAGGTCATGAGAGCAGTTGTGCGATCACAGGGACCTGGTGCTCCAGCACCTCAGCCAGTTGGGGCTTCGGGTCAACTGGGAAAAGAGCAAACTCTCCCCCATGCAGAAGATCTCTTTTCTCGGTATGGATTTAGACTCTGTGAGTATGACAGCACGTCTTACCAACGAGCGTGCCCAGTCAGTGCTGAACTGCCTGAGTTCCTTCAGAGGCAGGAACGTGGTATCTGTGAAACACTTTCAGAGGCTCCTGGGGCCTATGGCATCCGCAGCTGCAGCCGCAGTCACACCGCTCAGATTGCTTCATATGAGACCACTTCAGTACTGGTTACACTCCTGAGTCCCAAGATGGGCATGGTGTCGCGGTACACTTCGTGTCCACATCACACCGTAGTGTCGCCACCTATTCAGCCGCTGGACAGACCTTGCCTTTCTATGGGCCAGGGTGCCCTTAGAACAAGTGTCCCGGCATGTCGTTGTCACGACGGATGCCTCCAGTACGGGTTGGGGCACTACATGCAACGGGCAGGCAGCCTCGGGTCTCTGGACAGGGCCTCGACTGCTTTGGCACATCAACTGCCTAGAGCTGTTGGCATTGCATCTGGCTTTGCTGCAGTTCTGGCCATTGCTGCCAGTCAAGCACGCGTTGGTCCGCACGGACAACACCGCGGTTGTCTCGTACATCAACTGGCAGGCTGGTCTACGATAACGTCGCATGTCACAGTTCACCCGTCATCTCCTCCTCTGTAGTCAGACTCAGCTCAAGTCGCTGTGCGCCGTCCACATTCTGGGGGAGCTCAATCGTGCAGCTGACGCGCTCTCACGACAGCTCACGTTCCCCGAAGAATGGCGACTCCATCCCGAGATGATCCGGCTGATCTGGAGTCGATTCGGGGAAGCCCAGGTAGACCTGTTTCCTTCCCACGAGTCTTCTCACTGCCAGCTGTATTACTCCCTGACCGAGGCCCCACTCGGCACAGATGCACTGGCACACAGCTGGCCTCGGGCTCTACGCAAGTATGCGTTTCCCCCAGTGAGCCTTCTCGCACAGACACTGTGCAAGGTCAGGGAGGACGAGGAACAGGTCTTGCTGGTTGCGCCTTACTGGCCCACCCGGACCTGGTTTTCGGAACTCATGGTCCTCGCAACAGCCCCTCCCTGGCGCATCCCTCTGAGGAAGGACCTCCTTTCTCAGGGGCTTGGCACCATATGGCACCCGCGTCCAGATATCTGAGACCTCCATGTGTGGCTCCTGGATGGGACGCGGCAGACTTAAGTGATCTGCCACCGGTGGTGGTAAACACGATCACTCAGGCTAGAGCTCCCTCGACGAGGCAACCCTATGCTCGGGAAGAGCCAGCCGGTGTCATGCTTGCTGCGCCATTCCCCCTCACCTGGGGATGCGAGCGCCTTTTGCTCCTCCAGTAAGTTCCCCGGACAGTGAACCCTGTTTGAGTATCCTCCAGCACCCCCGGCAGTCTGACTGGGCGGAGCAGTCTGATGCCAGGCCCAGTATCGGTGTTAGCTTGCCTGGGTTTCCGGTCAGCCCCTTTACTGGGCTAGGTGTCCATATGGCTTGAGGTATATGGCAGTGTCTCCACATGATACCTCCCTACGGGCAGGATGTGGTCTCCATAGTACCCTTCTCCGGAAGGCTCGCTTCCCCTTCGTTATTGCCAAGCTGTAAACAACAAACAGGAAAGGCGTGAAGCACCTTTCATGAAGGTCGAAATCCCTTCTCTTAAGAACATTTTTTCTGTCATAGGAACAGCGGCTTGGCTATCTCCAGCAGCGATGTACTCACGTTTTGGTCCCTGTGGGCGCCAAGGTCAGCAAATTTCCCCTGGGGCGTTGGGAAGTTTACTACCTTTCCATAGCATTTGTCTGACACGTGGCTGCTTGTCAATATTTGCAGCGCTACAGGGTTGTGACAGGATTCAGGTTGTGGCGCTTTCCATGGACCCCCTATGTCGTCACGACTTAACTCATAGTGACCGACAGATAGGGAATGTCTCGGTTACGTACATAACTCTCATTCCCTGATGGAGGGAACGGAGACGTTATGTCCCCATGCCACAACCTTGAACCATCGCTGGTTGCCAGGGACACGTTCTTGGCTCCTCAGCATAAAACCTGATGAGTGGATGCACGTGTCGCCTATTTATACCCATATGCACAGGGAGTGGCTCAGGTATGCAAAATCCACTAGCCAAAATTCATTGGTGTTTTCTCTGAAAGTCAAAGCGGATTGGGGCTCTCAAGTAAACCTCCTATGTCGTCACAACATAACGTCTCCTTTCCCTCCATCAGGGAACGAGGGTTACGTACGTAACTTAGACATTCTGCTTAATGTTGTTGTGTAATACATTCATTCAGCAATGACATATTAACTAGATCAAAAGAGACACACAGTCCAGTCCAGTTTGGCAATAATTTTCTCACAAAGAATGCACAATCCACGTTCTGTATTTTTCACACTGGCAGTGAGTAGCGTGGATGGAGTTTAGAGGTGCTGGTGCTCTGTCAGAAGCGAGCTCCTGGGGAATGGATAACCATGTACATTAAGTGCTCTGCCAGTGTGTAGTCTCTTGGCTGCACAGCGGTGCTTTTGTTTGATGAGATGTGTCAAGGAGACCACACAACAATGCTCTTTGAAACGAGTGATGGAAAACTGAATTTCTTCACCCTTTGTGGCATGCTCTTGATTTAAATGGACGCTTATTGACGCCTCCACATGGTGGCCCCTGATGACTGGTCTTCGGTCCGGGTCGACATTATCAATCAGCATGCCATACGACCATTTCTCAGGAATTAACAGTACAGTATGACTACAGCTCCGTACAGAGCGCCTTCTGCTCGCCGTGTGAATCATACATTTAATAGTCATTGCATCGCATTGGGCTGTAATTGGATTTCTGTACGGTTACAGTCTCAGTTGACAGAGAATGTTGAGAGTCCATAAAGATTTTAGATGGTGTGACATCTGAAGGCAGGCCCTCTGCAGTGCTGTTCACCCAAAATGTCTGTTAATCAATATGTGTAGGCAAAGCAGTCAACATGAGTGATGGGAAAAATTCATGCTGCTTATGTTACTGGTCTTTGCTTTTCGGGTGGACTTTTTTCCACTGATGTTAAAAATAAATAAGTGTTTTGTACTTTTTCCACTTGATTGTCTCTCTCTCTCTCTCTCTCGCTCTCTCTCTCTCTCTCTCTATATATATATATATTTAAATGTCATATATTTATTCCTGTGATGCAAAATTGACTTTTCTGCATCATTACTCCAGTCTTCAGTGTCGTGATCCTTCAGAAATAATTTATATATGTTGATTTGCTGCTCAAGAAACATTATTATTATTATTATTATTATTATTATTATTATTATTATTATTATTATCAATGAAAACAGTTGTGCTTCTTAATATAATTTTTAACAGCATTTATTTGAAATAGAAATATTTTGTAACATTATAAATGTCTTTACTGTGGCTTTTGATCAATTTGTGTCCTTGGTTAATAAAAAGTTAGTATGTTTTATTTTATTTTATTTTATTTTATTTTATTTTATTTTATTTTTACTGACCCCAAACTTTTGAATGGTAGTACAATTGTTATATTTATTATGCATTTTTTACTTCCAAGCAAGACTTTGTCAAACTAACATTAAAAGTTTGTCTTGACATTCTTTGGTTTTCTTGTTAGGTAAAAATGAATGAATTTCAACTGAATTTTAATTTTACTTTCTTACATTCAAATTCAAATTGAAGTTATGCATTCTGTTTGCTACTTCTGTTCAAATTCAGAAATGTAATTGGAATTTAAAAAGTATTCGCAGTTAAACACTGAGACCATAATAATGACAGGATGACAGGTAAAAAAAACAAAGAAAACAACATAAATAGCTTAGGTTGTTGTAACTAAATATTATTTTATAAAGCAAAATGTTTTTTATATTAGTTATGATAACGTATTTAGAAATTATATCTACAATTGCCATAGTTTTAAAACATGTGAAGTAGATCCCCTCATTACAATTTCCACCAAAATGCGATACTACAGGGTAAAGTTCTTTATTTAACATCAATGTGAAATCCAGTTCGCAACCTATTTTACTTGAGTATGCTGCATGTTTTCGGAGTGAACAGGATATTCAACATGACAAAATGTAGGGTGTTGATTTTTTATTACAAATGGGGAAAAAAAACGAACTCTTAGAAAAACATGCATAAATCAATCCTAAAACCAGGAATGTCCACTAAGAAGGTAAATCGTTTACATTTTAATTTCACGTTCACTTTAAATTGACTAGTTACACCTGTATTTCCAGAGCGGTACACATAATTAAGCAGTTCGTTGGTAGGCACACACACACACACAGCGAAAGCTGGCATGATATTTTTCCCTACCTGTGCCAGTATTCAGATGCTCGACAGCTGTGGAAATTATGCTGGAATATTCCTATATTGGCTTCATAGTAATCATGGCATGATGCACTGGCAAAGTGCAGGCCAGAAACATGGAGTCTGAAATTATGTCTCTGTCTCCTATGGTAAACAAGCCAGCACGCATTCATTAAAGTGCTCTCGGCTGGGCTTCAAATGCGTATTGACCAGCTGGGAACAAATAGGAACCATTTCTCTCTATGCACTGACTGCATTTGTTCCAGTTTAGGATTGATTCTTCGTCATGGTTACCATCAGAGGTTGGGAGGGAAGAAAATAAATAGCGTTATCTCCGTAAAATTGATTTGGAGTAAAAAAAGTACTTATCTCTTTCTGGCAGATTGAGACTGCAGACGGCAGAACCTACCACCTACCATGTGGCCGGTAGACTGGAAATATGTCATGTTTGTATGTTAGAGAGTGTGTTTTGTGGGATAATCAAATGTATGCTACTATTCTTTTACATTTAACCCTCAAGTATCCTTCGTATAGCAGCCCTTAATTTGTCCTTCGTGGACAAATTTGGGCACAAAAGTCTCAGGTGTGATCCCAGTTTTTTTTTTTTTTTTAATAAATGTAATTTACATTTACATTTAGTCATTTAGTCATTTAGCAGACATGTCATATCACTGTCTTCGATAAAATAACAACTATCAATTTATGCATTTTTTTTTGGTGTTTTTTTATATTTATTTATCTCTAAAAGTGCCATATTTTTATGTAAAATATGCTTATTTTTATTTTATAGTTAATATTTTTTATACTTCAGTAAAAAAATAAAATCATTCCAGTAAGTTCAGACAGCCAAAACCTAAAGTTTTGGTGACTTTGGTGACATCTGGTTGACATATGATGGTATAAAAATATCAAAAATATCAATAGCCACTATATGGCTATAGTACAATGGCTGCATATAGGCTGAAATCTATAAACCACTGTTTAAAACAAAAACAAACATAAAATTTCAATAACTCAGAAAATTAAAATGGAACCAAATGGTGCTAAACAGGTCAGAATAAACAATAAACCTAACAAGTAGCATGTTCCAGACATGTTTTGTTTAGAATCATCAACAAATCTTGCAGTAGGAATTTGATCTAACTTTGAAGTGTGTATGTGTGTGTTTATTTGTGTGTGTATGCACAGTGGCTGAGTGGCACAAAAAAAAAAAAAA
>NW_015547688.1:1079201-1114368 GCF_001515605.1 Sinocyclocheilus anshuiensis
GTGGGGGGCAAAAAAAAAAAAAAAAAAAAACCCCGCAGTCATTGACTCATTCAATTCTTTGGTTTTGTACGTTTTAGTGACTGTTTTTATTTGACAAAATAAAAAATAAAAAAATGTGTTATAGGCTCATTTAATGCTTTGTATATGGGATTGTGTGTGTGTGTGTGTGTGTGTGTGTGTGTGTGTGAGTGTGAGTGTTTGCCATATTGAGAATGTTGTATAGGCTCAACCCTTCATTTATGTGTATGTATGATCTGCATTGTGTTGGATTCATTGATTTTTATTGGACAAATTATTTAAAAAAAATGCTCTGAATTTTAGTATTCCCCATTCATTTCCTATGGGTGCCCATTTTTGTCCACGAAGGACAAATTAAGGAAGTCTTAATTTCTTTTTAACTTCATTGAATTGGGTCGATTTTTTTTTTTTTTTTTTTTTTTGGAGGATGCTTGAGGGTAAAGGGATAGTTCACCCAAAAATGAAAATGCATTAATTACTCACCTTCCAGTCATTCCAAGAATACTTTCTGTGCACAACGAAAATAAAAATAATTACTTTATTCAACAGTTATTTATCAACATTCAATAAAGTTGTTATTTTTGTCAGAAAGGGTCAGAAAGCTCTCGGATTTCATCAAAAATATCTGGTCTTACAGGTTTGGAACGACACGTGGGTAAGTAATTAATGATAGAATTTTCATTTTTGGGTGAACTATCCCTTTAACATTGTTGTAGGATTAGTCAGTGCCGTCCAACCCTTTAGCGAGTGATACAGTGTTATTTTACTATTATTGAGATATTATTATAGTTTTTAATTTTAGTAATTTTGTTGTGTGATCTTATCATTTTTATTAGTTATTGTTATTTATTTGTATTAATTATTTTTTATTTTATTAATTGTTATTAATTTTATTTCAGTTATAATTATTTTAGTACATCAGGTTAAACTAAATGAAAATGTTGCCTTGACAATTAGCTGAAAAATATATTTACAATATTATTACAATATTTATATTATTGACATTATATATTTTCTAATGTATTATTATTATTATTATTATTATTATTATTATTATTCAGTTAATGTTATTTTATTTCATTCATCTGAATTATTATTTTTTTTAATAGTCTTGATTAACTATAATATCCCTGAGAAATACAACAAAAGGAGATTTTATATATATATATTGCCCAGGGGATCCTTTATTTCCTGTGAGAAGTCTAGGTTAATAAAATGTAACAAAATACAATCCATTAACTTCTCTGATGTTGTGTTCGTTGCAAAATGAAGTTACGGCGTTCACAACTGCTGTCATTCTGATTGTCATTTAAGTGAAGTCTACTAAGTGAAGACAGTACACAGATACTTTTTTGGGGGATTTCTAGGCATTGTATTTCATGTCACATGTTTATTGATCTTGATTTCTCGAAATGGTGCACTAGTGTGCTTTTCCTGAGTGAATCGGAGTGAACTGCAGCGCTAATAGAGTCTCAAGAATGTGCAGTTGTGTATACAGTAGGACACCAATGGCCAAGGTCAGGATTTTTGTTAAATAAATACTTTTTTTTTTACCAAAAATGCACTTGGAATGTACAATTGTAAACATTCTGTCATACTTTCGCATCTTTTTTTAAAAATGCAATGCTGGTCGCTATAAAAAAGGTACAAAAGTTGTCACTGGGGTGGTACCTTTTCAAAAGTTACAAATATGTAAATTTTAGTTACCCATATGTAAATTTAAGGTTCTTATATAAACACTTTAGCGTTAAATAATGTGCAAAGGTGTACCTTTTGAAATAGAACTGCCCAAGTGACAGCTTTTGTACCCTTTTTTTCTGAGTGTGTATTAATTCCCATTATTCGAATGAGTGACAGCTGGACATTTTTTAGAATTCCTCATTTTGTGATCCAAAGAAGAACAAAATGGTACATGGCATTAGAACAATAACAGAGTAAGTAAATAATAACTGAATTTAAATTTTTGGGTGAATTGTTCCTTTAAGAAAGTGCTTGTGTAAGATGGTGGTATGGCCAAACTGGTTTAGCTGGATGGATAGCTGTTCTGCTAGTCAAACCTTCTCTAAACCAGCCAACAGACCAGCTTGACGAGGCTGGGAGATCAGAAAAAGTTTGTTTAAATGTTTGTTTGTTTTTGTATTTCAGCAGGGGGATTTGTTTAGGGCCAAAACTTGGGATTGGCTCTTGACTTTTGAAGTTATCAGCAACACCCTAAAAACTCTACAAAATACCTTAGCAACCATATAGCACTGCAATGACAGCTGCCCACAACACAGTACTGTTGTTGTGATGGGTTTTGCATGAGCAAGCACTCACATTTTCTTCAGACTTGTTAAATTCTAGTTTAATTTGTTGCCTCGTCGTGTTCCACACCCATCCCATCATGCCAGTCTGACACAGCACGTTATCGGTCTTCCAGATTGTGGCGGCTGGCACATAACGCTTAATTGAATAGTATCTGAGAAGTGAGAGAGTCGTTGGCCAAGACAGCTGTGGCAATCTCAGGTCAGAGTGGAATAACTGTTTTCCCTCGTTTGTATAATTCAAGGGCACATGCTGTTTCAGGCAGTAAGCAATGCACATGTCTGACTCTGGAGCACAAAAGCAGTCTTAACCCTCTACCGCATGGTGTAGCCATATGGCAACATACTCTTTTAGAAAATCATTGCGTTAATGTTTATATCATGGCCTAGAAAATCGCAACTTTTCATTTTCTGTCAGTCTTAGTACACGATGTAGCTACAGAAGAGTCAAGTTTTAAATAGGAAAAATATAGAAACTCTTTGGTAATTTTTGAGCGAGATGCTAACGGTCTAATCAGATTCAATGATCTATGCTAAGCTAAGCTAAAAGTGCTACCGCCAGACCCGGAGATCAGCAGAATGGATTCGAAAACGGTAAAACTCAACTGTTTAACTCTAGGAGAGTTGGAAAATGAGCCTATTTTCAAAAAAAGTGGAGTGTTCCTTTAAGTAAAGATCATGTTCCATGAAAATATAAATTTCCTACCGTAAATATATTAAAACTTATTTTTTGATTAGTAATATGCATTGCTAAGAACTTCATTCGGACAACTTTAAAGGCGATTTTCTCAATATTTTGATTTTTTTGCACCCTCAGATTCCAGATTTTCAGATAGTTGTATCTCGGCCAAATATTGTCCTATCCTAACAAATCAAACATCAATGGAAAGAAAAATTTTAAAAAATTGACCCTTATGACTGGTTTTGTGGTCCAGAGTCACATATAATTAGACAAGCAGGAGATCAATTTAGCCAAGCTACTGTGAGATAAGAAAGCTGACAGCTTTGATGCTGACTGCGCTACTTGATAAACAAAAACTGAAAATGGACATAATTTAATGCACTCACAATTAAACTGGCCCACACGTGCAGTCAGGTCTCGGTTAGTCAGAGTCTCCTCCTCTTTGGCTTCTGGGTGTTTGGATGTTAGGTTAAAGGTCATGAGAGTCCCACTGAAGTCTGACGAGAGATTAAACACAATATGTCATGGATGGTGTCATACATACAAGACAGAGCAATAATATTCAGGTCCAGAGCCATAGCCATAGATATGAATATCTAGAAGTCGCATTAGCAACTGTTCCTAATTGCTTTGATACATTTGCACGACCACCAAACTGGAAAGATCAACATCTGTGAACATATGAAAGTCATGAAAGTACAAATCATTTCCCTGTCCAAAATTTAGGTCAGACTACTGGACAGTTAAATGAATTGATTGAAATGTTGAACATAAATGTATATTTAATATATATGTATTCAATATTCATTTATTTTTATTTAAGTTTTAGTTATTTCCTTTTATTTTGTTTACTTTTGTAGTGTTAAAAGTAATTCAATTATTTGCCAAAGCAACATTTCTTTTTTCTTGTTCATCTTCAATCCTGATTGACAGATATGGTCTGCAAAATGCAATAACAGTCCCTTCTGAATGAAAAGTCAGACAGTTGTACATATTGCATATAACATCAATAAACATCTATAATATGTTTTATATTCATATATTTATTCACATTTTTATAGCTTATTTGATTAATTAAATTGAGAATTCCACTATATGTTTTTTTTTTCTTCATGTGATATTTATTAATGTAAAATAACAATATGTTCTGCTTACGTTTAGTTAGGTTTGATAATGCGTTTGGGGAATTTTCCAAGTGGGGAAAAAAGGTCTAATACTTTACATGAACATCACAGTAAAATAAATAAATAAATACATACATTCATACGTACAGTATGTAAAAGTAGAACTTGTAAAAGTAAAATAAAAGTATAATGTTTTTATTGTTTCACTACTCTTTCTGCCCTTTAACAAAGCATCTAATACAACTGAAAATGTATCTCCCTTCTTTCTAACTTCTTTTCCCTTGTACTGACACTGCACTTTGCGACTCCAGTTTGGCAGATAGACAGAATATAAATTGAAAATGTATGTTGCATTCCTCTTTAGACTCAGGAAAGGCACTTTTTTCATGACTTCTGAAATGAACTAATGTCAGTTGTAGCACGGGCACTCAGATCCAGTCTCACTGCATCCTCGGCAAGTTCACCACAGCTGAGGAGATGAAATGCAGTATGCCTCCTAAACTTGTTATTGTGGTAAACCACAACAGACACAAACCATCAGTGTTCTCTTATCTAGTTCATTAGAAAACGTGTCCCTGCTTTCAGTACACAGAAAGGCTCAATTGAAGTCTGACACTGTAAATGAGCTAAACTGAGGTTAATCTGTGTTCTCTTGCTGCAGTTGTTGCATTGTTTTAACGGTACTGGTAAATTTAATCTATTAAATTGTAATTGGCTGCCTTTGGTGTTCATGAAAATAGTTTCATAGTGTTCAGAGCTCATTACAATGAATAGTCCCCCCCAAATCTTCCAAACTCTTTATTTTGTGTTGTGTATGACAAATGAAGTAGTCTTAAAGAATGGTGATACTGTTGTTGTTTTGTTTTGTTTTGATTTTTTTTTTTCTCATAAAATGAAAGTGGATGAGGACCACAAAACAAATGATAAAATATACTATATGTATCTGAAGCCATTTATTTTCACTAACATATTAAGCAGTACAACCATTTTATGCATTGATAAAAATACATATTTCTTGAGGAGCAAATCAGCATATCTGTCTGATTTCTGAAAGATCATGTGACACTGAAGACTGGAGTAATGATGCTGAAAATTCAGCTTAGCATCACATGAATTAATGATAGTTATATGTATAATAGAAAAACTGACATTTTAAATTCTAGATTTATTTCACAATATTGTTGTTTTTACTGTATTTTTATCTAAATAGATACAGCCTTGATCAGTTTTTTTCAGGTTTCTTCATTCATTTTTTTATTATATTTACTAAATAAATAACTAAATAAATAAATACCATTAAAGTTTGCAAATGTCTCAAGATTCATTAATCAAGAATCTTTTACTTGAGGAGCAAAACTGACATAAAATAAAAAGTATTATTGTATGAGAAATTGATCAAAATGAAGTAAATTTATTATTTAAACAAGAACAAATATCTGCTAATGGGCTCTGCTAGAACAGATATTCGTTTTTTTTTTTAAACATAAACTTTGTTCAGTTAATTTTGTTTAGTTTCTCAGAAAACAAAACATCATATCTGCATTTTACATCCCAAGTTTTTGTATCTTGATTTAAGGATGGTTAGATATTTGTACTGGAAAACAAGAGAAAAATACTGAGGGAGATTTATTTTTCTTTTTTCTAATCTAAGACATTTTAAGGCCTTAATTTGTGGAAGAAAACGTTTGATGCATCAAGAACTTAAAAAAAAATATATATAATCAAACGGATCCCAAAGATTTGAACAGAAGTGTGTAATAAACAACCGTAACTTAAATGTGTTATTCACTGACCATCTTGTCTTATTGACAGTCAAAACTTGTCAAAATCGTACCTTACCTGCTATTCACTTTCTTTGAAAAAAAAAGAACAGTTCTGCTAAATATCTTCTTTTGTGTTACCCGCAAGAGAAAAAAAAAAGTCATAAAGGTTTAGAAGGTGAGTAAACATGATGGAAATTAAATTTTTTTTTTCAGGTGAAGTGTCACTTTAAAGGTTTATGGATGTGATAAGAGCAGCCGTCTGGAGTGTTTGATTGCCTAGCGTGCAGCAGAGGGCAGTAGCACAGCATAAATGACGGAACATCTTACCTCTTTCTGCATGTGAGGATTGAGACCGTTTAAACATGGCTGTCACACTTTTCAAAGTAGCCCAGATTTATGATGTCAGCAGGGTGAAGGAGCCCCCCTGCTTCTTGTGTTCAACAAAATCAAATGTGTCTGCGGACATCGAATTAAAGAGGGGAGGGGGTTGTTTTGGAGGCTGAGGTTGAGAAAAAGCCCTTTGCCTTGATCTCGTCGAAGTGAGGGCTCTAGTGAGTCACAGCCGAAGCTTTTAGAGGAGCTGGTGATGCCCGTCGTGAGGCGAACAGATAACCGAGAGCTACGTCAGACCAGAACTAATCCTAAAATGAAGTGTAAATTACCCCATCTCTAAAAGAGATGAAAGACAGGACTGGAGAAATCTGAAATTGGAACTTAAAAACAAAAAAGAGAGGAAGAAAAGGTGATGAATCGCAAATAGAGATTGACTGTAGCCAGTGCTTCATGCACTGTCGACCCCCCTGTGGCAGGTGGATTCATTTCCATAAAACTCTTCTGCCTTCGTCTGACAAGAGAGAAAATATCCAGCACGGCTCCAAAGCAGGACGGAATATCAAGATTCCCAGGATGTCTTGCAGCTATTTCTTTATCGCTGCTTACCGCTTGCATGTCGGCACACATAAATCTTTATGAATACATTTGTGGCAATATTATCTTTTCCCCCTGATATGACGTGGTTTACAAATTGACAGTATCCTGTCCAAAATAAATAAATAAATAACAATCACTGTGAATCATCATCAGCTCTCCTGCTCCTCTTTGTGTGAATCAGTTTGCTGATTATGGTTATTTTCGAGTGAGTCATCAGTTTGAAAACAGGGAATAATGAAAGATGGATGACTCTAAACCAACTGCTTATTTTAGTATCATTGAGATACTATTATAACTTTTATTAATACTTCTAATTTGTTTGGAATTTTCTTCTTTTGAATTTTCTGTTAAGGATTTTTTATATTATATGTTTTATTTATTTATTTATTTACTTCTTTTTAATATTCTTTTAAGGATTTTTTTTATATTATCTGTTTAATTTATATATTATTTATTTATTTATTTTGATATGTCTATATAGTTTTTATAATTGTTTATATCAATATATTTTAGTACATCAGGCTAAATTAACTAAAACTAAAACTGAAATAAAAATTAATAATAATTATAGGCATTTGATACTACTATAACCACTACTACTATTATTAATAAATACACAAACAACCACAAAACCAAAAATCTTTATTTCAGCTAGTTGCCAAGGAAACATTTCTAAAAAATAAAATATATGTAATGTCAATAATAATAAAATAATAGTGTAAACAATGTAATATAATAATAAAAATAATAAACTTGGTTACACATCATGTCACTTCAGTTTCACTTTAATATATATATTGTGTGTGTGTGTGTGTGTTTCAGTTAGTTTATTTTATGGCAAGAATCAGAAAGGTTGTTTATGGTTTTATTTTTACTTAACTATAATAACTTAAAAGACCAGTCAGAATGTCACGCAGTGAGCAGGGCACCTTTCTCACCTTCCAGTCTGTGAAGGGTCTTTACTGAACTGGTCCACAGGAGGCGCTGTGTCACAAACTACTGCAAAGTGACTGTCAAAATCTGTTCATGTTGCCTGAGTGAAATTCATTATCAGATTTATTTTATAAAATGAAAGGTTAACAACATGAAAGGTCAAAACATCGGTTATCAATTGCTCATTAAACCCCTGTATTCATCAGTAATTCATTTGCTGCTTGTCTTGAGTACACAAAGAATATTGCATCTGTCCTTCATATTCTGTTCGGTAAACAAAACCATAAGCTCAAACACCTGGAGTGACCTGCATCGGGACACTATTGATTTGTGATTACTGATAACCGATTCGATGCAGGACGATAGTGACGGATGAAGTGTGACTCGTGTCTCCTATCGGGAAACAGATTGATATCCAACTTACCTGGGTCAACGGGTTCCTAATTCATTACAGTCAATTGCTGTCTGTACTAACTGAGTCACAGATCACTGATGATAAGGACAGTGCTGTGTACAAAGAAAACAGACGCTTAAGCTTCTGTCTCGCTATAGTGAGTGATTAGGTTGTACCTAATGCTTTTTCACTGCTTGTTGGCACTATTATAAACTGGAAAGTGGAAAAACATCAAACAGTTGTTGATTGTTTTAAAATTGTCAGCCCATTTCGGCGTATGAAATGCATACTAATTTCATGGTGGATCTGTGCTGGCATTTCAAAATGCGCACATTTTGTTGTTCCCCTGGCTCCGCTAATATGAAAACAGTGAAAGGAGACCCTAAATTCCCACCTTGGTTGAGAAATTTGGATGTTTTGTGATCTAGCTGTGGGAAACTTGCTGTGAATTTGTACACAGCAGGAGTCTCTATCAGCAGTGGCTGCGCTCTGGCAGATAATCTGTTTCATTTGTGAGGTGAAATATTGTGGCGTTCACACAGACCCTGTCTGTGTCTGTTTATAACAGAGAACGACACAGAGGCCTAACAAGTATGTCAGTGTTTTTAGGTGACAGTAATGTTATATGTAACGGTGAATTGTCATTTGTTGTTCCCAAATGTTAAAGTACTTCTCCTACCCTAGTTTAATGTGCAAAGATGACTATAAATAAGCTATTTGTTGTTGTAAAAGTGTAAACACACTGTGGTTCTATGGCACTTTTATCACTGGCTGCTTCTTTGATTTGAACAAACTCCTGAATGTAGGCTACTCTATGGTCATAAACGAGACCTCAAATAATTTGCAAAGTAGTAGTATGCTTGAACTTTTTATCATTTTAATTATTAGAGGGACAAGGACAGTGCTGGGTAGTAACTGATTACATGCAATCTGGATTACGTAATCAGATTCTAAAAATTGAGTACTCGGAATTGGATTATATTACAATTTCAAATGCTCATAATCAGATTACAGTTACTTTTTATGGATTACATGATTACATATCATTCATAAAATGACAGTAAATTAATCATAATTTATTAATTCTTCTTTTCTCTGTTTTAACTGTTCCTTTCCAAAAAATCCTGCTGTGTTATACCATTTAGTTTTGACAATATTCACGTAAATTCATGTAAATAATTTTGTGATCCATGCTTCTGGATGTGTGTGTATATATATATATATATATATATATATATATATATATATATAAATACAATAATTTATTAATTCTTCTTTTCTCTGTTTTAACTGTTCCTTTCCAAAAAATCCTGCTGTGTTATACCATTTAGTTTTGACAATATTCACGTAAATTCATGTAAATAATTTTGTGATCCATGCTTCTGGATGTGTGTGTATATATATATATATATATATATATATATATATACATAAATACAAACTGTGACACTGTGACAGCGAAGACTGAATGATGCTGAAAATTCGGCTTTGCATCACATGAATAAACTACATTTCACAATATATTAAAACTGAAAACAAAATTGTAATACTATTTCACAATATTACTTTGTTTTTGACCAAATGAATGCAGCGATGGCGAGCATTAGGCATGATAAGATGCTTCTTTCAAAAATAATTAATTGTAAGCAATCTCCTACCAACCACCTAGTAACCACTCTATCCACAGCATTTAAATGGATCAAAACCACTCAGAAAACCTCAGCAATTGTTTTCACGTGATGTCACACCCTTATAATAACACCCACCTGGAGGGCAAAACGAAGCTTTGCTCCACTGACCTCCAGTTATTTTTACGCGGTTTGCATTAAGTAGTAGGCCTATTGTAGTTAAACGCTGATATTAAAAGGCAAAATTCAGTACACACTTACTGATGATGCATACTGTGTACAGGCAAGCAGATGAACCCAGAATATAAATGCAACACGCAAAGTTTCACATTAAATGTTTTCCCCTAGGAAACCATTATAAAGAAAACACGGAACCATTTAGCGCACTACGTTCATATTCCTGGCTCATCTGCTTGCCTATATAAAGTAAGCATAATCAATAAGGTGTGTACTGAATTTGTTAATATCACTGTTTTAAATATATTAAGGTACTTTAAGTGTTTTTCCACAACATTTTATTGCGCTGTTTAGTGATTGAAATATTGCGGTGGGGGCATATACAATGGATTGCAAATGGCCAAAACGTGCATTTTGTTAACATATCTTAGCTTTATTCTTTTGAGAGGTGATCTAAATATTTGCGGCTTGGAAACAGATGGAAAATTGACAGGCTTGTGCTGCAGTTCAATGGATGTTTCGCCCTCCAGGTCTTCGAGCCGGTCACGTGACTGAAAGCTATGAATTGCATAGTATTGCACACCTTAACACAGACAACAACAAATGAGGAACCAGCTCAGCTCTGTGGCAGCACATTTTTGCATTGGCAAGCACGGCTTATATTTTCATCAGAAAATGTAAATAACTAGTTATTTTTGCGTTGGTGCAGAAATGACACACTTCACCTTGAAGAAGATGATGCCAAATGTAATTACATCAGCATCATCCATCATACCGCTTCTATAGTTGTAATCCTCTTTTAGCTCATAGAACTCCTCTAATAAATGCCTTGCGTTTCATTTCAATGACCTAGATGATGATACTTGTGATGAGAAGTGATTGTCATATGGCAGAATTTGAAGAGCAACAATAAACTGCACAGTTCAGTTCCGTTTGATGTTGTTGGGGCAGGTCTTTATCTTCCTGTCTTTGTGTCCTCTCCACATGGAAACCGATCCTAGCGTTGGGACTCCAAGGAGCTCGAGTCGCAGCGACACAGCGCTCAGCCAAAATCCATACCCACACCACCCCTCCATTTGTCCTCATATCCTGCCTGACACTTTCCATGAGAACAAATACATCCTCACCTTTTTGACAATATAGAGGAAAAACGTATCACTTCTACTGACACCACTGAAGGTTTTGAAGGAACGTTCTATCAATATCAATCAAGATTTAACATTTGTAAATTCGATTTGAACAAAATAGATTTATTTAAATTTTTCAGATTTGAATGTAAATTTTGTAAATTCAAATTGTAAACATTTAAGAATTTAAAGAATTTAGAAAAATTCTTAATTTACAGAAATAAAATTACATCAAATTACAGTTTTGCATTGTAAACAAATGATTTTAGGTGTGCTATTTAACAAAACAGATTTTCGTTTTATTTTAATTTTCTAGTTTTGAATGTGAATTTTGAACATTCAAATTTTAAACATACATTCAACAACACTAAGCTAGTTTTATTTTATTTTGTGAATATTTTAAAATATTTTTAATTACAGTTTTACACTGTGAAATAAGATTTTTCAAAGATCTAAATAAAACGAAGAATATTAGACTATTGTACATTTGACTAAAAATATCATTTCTGTCTTTCTGCTTTAAAAATTCACATTTAATTAAATGCATTTCTTTGTAACTATTTTTGAAATGTACTAATTTACTATTTTTGTGACTGCAAAGTCGCAAAGTAAATCATAATTTTTTTTCCCATGTATAGGATTGAAGATGATTAGAACATTTGGAACATCAAATTCAAAAATGTTTTAAAACATTGACCAATAATTAAAAAAAAACAAAAAAACAAGAGAGGTGTCAAATTCTCTGTGGTAACAGCATAGATTTTTCATTTTGAAACGGGATAAATTTAAAGTAGCAATATAGAGTATGCTGACTCTTGAAATTGCAGATATTTGTCAATGGATCCAGAAACATTGAACTGAATGAGTGTGTTTAAAATTGATCAAGAGGTCACAGGTAACTGATAGCTATGCAGTCACTGTACGGTGAGGTCCATAAAACACAGGTCTGATATTGGTCCATGTGTGCGTGTCAAACCGTTAGTATGCTTTTCTTGTCACTGGCAGTATATTAGTTGCCATATCTGTTGCCTTCATTCACACATTTATTGCTAATTTGATTTCGCTGCAGCTTTGGATTGATTCCAGACACCCAAATGCCACACAGGATCACTGTAATTATCACTCGAGAGCTGTGAGCCCTTTGCTTTCTGCACCAGGATTTTTAAAGTAGAGGCATGACCAACAGTCTAATTGACTTTCCTGACTTCACCCATTGAAATTAAACACAACCTATAAAAAGCTGATGTGTTAAAATGACTAGAAAGCTCAAGATGTAGCTGTAGACTAATAAATATCGTATGCCAATCAAGTCAGATGTGGATATTTCCCAGTATATCATATTTCCATTGTGTGAGTTGATTAAGAAAATAACGTCTGGCACTAAAAGTGACCTTTTCATATTTGCTAAAACTTTCATTCAGGTGTGCTTAACATGACATTACGAAAAGGTCATTGCTAGATTGAAGGCATAAATACCTTTATCCTAGATTTTCAGGAACTTAATGAAAATAACCTTTGTGTTCCTCTGCTTTGAGCTTTAAATTAAGAAGCAAGACGTTTCTTAAAGAGACAGCGCATCTGTGTGTGTGACAGAGTCCTGCAGAATTGAGACCCATTTTAGGACTAATCGAGTTTGTGTCTTTCTCTGGATGCAGTACTGAAAGTACTGGCACACACAACCCTGGCCTGCTGCCACCAGTGGCCGTGATTTACTTCAATTATAGGCTTTGGGGATTATGTTGACCCAGGGTGGAAGTAAATCGTCTTGCTTTGCATATATAAATGAGTGGTTATCAATCCTTTATCTCAGGGTGGCATCACATCTCTAAACGCTGCCAAAGAGGATTGATCAAATGAACATGTTCCAGCAAGCCAAGGACTTTTAAGTAAATAAAGACGAACAATAGTATCAGACAGGCTTTATCAGCACCTGTGCTGAGAGAAAAGTGTTAAAGGAATAGTTAAGAGGTTATTTACTCACCCCACGTTGTTCTGTATTATTAGAATTTTTCTGTGAAGGTGCAGTTACACTAGAGACATTTGAGTGAAATTTTCTGTGCGAAAAAGAGCGTAGAGATGCATGAAGCACAGCTCACACAGAAGTCACTTTCGAAGCAACCAGCTTTCTGTTGGTCACTGCTGCAAATTCACATGACCAACTTGAATTAGCAAAATCTGCATTGGGAAGTTTTTCACCCTCTTGTGAAACTGTCATTTGCATAGATTTGTATCATATTTAATTTTCTTAAAGGCAGAATAGATGATTTGGTTCAAAAATATTTTTTATTTGCTGGTTGAAAGTCTCCTCACCTCCCGATAGCAATCACTAAATTAAGTGGTCTAAATGTATTTATATGTATTCATCTATCTAAGCACGGTCCAGATTACACTATTGCAGACCGAGTGAGAATGGAAGGCGTTATTATTGTAATATTATGCTCTTTGTTCTGTAATGTTTTCTCACCGGTGAATGAGACATGAGGTAATCTGACAGCATTGCATTCGATCCTCCACCAGCGTCGTCTCTCATCATGTTGTTAGTTATCCTCTGGTCTGCTGGAGCACGTTCATGTGTTTTGGTGGAGGTGTGGCTTTGGAGAGTGATTTGCATGGAGGGTGGGATCTTATGCTTTCAAAGCTATAGCTAGCTATTGCTAGCCTCTCCGATATTCAGTGTTTAGGTGGAATTTGAGAGTTGAATCTCTATTCATTGTGTAAAGTGATCATGTCACTTCTGAACATTTGTAAACCATGAGTTGTACTTTTATGTCTTGTTTGGAGATTGAAACTTTAATTTGGACCACACTAACTATTAATTTTATGGACAAAGCAGCTGAATATTTCTTCAGATATCGTTATTATTATTGTTCATTTTAACTATGTATTAGTTTTATATGACTTTAGAACAACATGAGGGTGTATTCATGCCCGATACTCAGTCAAATTCATCTATAACATTTGTTTACCTTTTGTGTTTTTACTTTTCTTTTATTTTTTGGCTAGTGAGTCACACAAAAAATATGGGTATACGGAGAAGTTTTTTAACACCCCGTTTCTTTTATGGAATCCAAAAAACTCCCAAATTGGCAAGCTAACATTTTTCAGATTATCTCATTTTTGTCTGATATCTCCTCTAACATTATTTTTTGCAGCAGTAGTAGCTGCACACTGTGTCGTCATTATCTTCTTCTTCTACTTCTACTATGTCGGATCAACCAGATACCAGTTACTGGTGCTAGATTATTTACAATATTTTAAAAATATTATTATAGCATTAACATAGTATCAATATTTCATTTTTTTTTAAATGTCACGGTTATCGTCAATACTGGTATTTTGCGATATCCCTATAAATTACAGTCTGCCTTGCTGTTATTATGGAAATGAGCAGCCTAACTTAATGGGGTCAGAATGACATGTGGATGAATAAATGACAACCTATTCATTTTGTGTGAACTACTGTATCTCTTTAACTACTTAAGTGTGATGATTTCCCTTAATCCCAATAGGGGAAAAGTAAGTGTACTGCTGCTGTGAGCCCTAATGTATGAAAATGATGTTGTTGCAAAATACTTAAAAGGTTGTGGTTGTGATAAAGACCTCCAAAATAGCAAATCAAATCACTAAATTAATTTCCCTCACTTTAAAGTGCAACAAATCCCAGTCAAGCTGACAAGATCATAAGGCGTGTGCAAAAGAAGAACTGTTAAAAATCTTCCCTGAGGGCATTGACGTCAGTGTCTCTGTGCCTGTAACTCAACCCTGAAATGTGTAGTGTGTGTTAATAGTGTTTTAAGCAGGTGGCAACCAAAGCTAACAGTGCACTATTATGTCATATGCTGAGGGGGCGAGCAGAGGCTTGTGTCATCTCCTCCACCGTTGCCTTGATGAGCTCTTATGTTCTTTTGAGATTTGCTTTACTGTTTTTATGCTTGAGGTCCCAGAGACGACACGGATGTGTGTGTGTGTGTGTGTGTGTGTGTGTGTGTGTGTGTGTGTGTGAAACAACCTCCTATTGAAATTAACCTCTTGTTTTCCCTTCAGAACCTTTCACTATATTACTCTGACAAAATCAAAACCGATTAGGCTAATATTGTTGGAGCATTTACCATCTGTTGTATCACAAAGTAGACTTGTGATGCACTTCTGTTTGGAATTGCTTCAATTGGACACAAGCAAAATCACTGTGAATTATTATTATAATTATTCTAAATATTTGAATGAATGAATGAATTAATTAATGAATTAATTAATTAATCCCATCAAATCTCTTCTTCATTTAGCTTTAATTAATTAATCAGTTAATGACAGCAGTGTGTACACCATCTTTTTGTTTGAAAATTCATTACATTTACATTCATGTATATATGTGCATATATAGTAAAATATTAATATTGTTTATATATATATATATACAGTGGGTACGGAAAGTATTCAGACTCATTCTAGAATGATTTCTGATGGATCTGATGAAGACTGGAGTAATGATGATTATATATATATATATATATATATGTGACATTTTGCATGGAAGGCATTTGTGAATAGATTGCATTTAGTTTATAGTCACTTCACACAGTAACAGCAATTTGTGAAGCATTAACCTGATTCTCTAACGCTCTAAGTATATTTTTTGAGTTATTAAAATGGCCGTGGAATCTCTGAGACCCCAAACATAACAGAACAGAATGTGACCCTCGACTGTAGTGGCCTGGTCCTCGTGAGAGGAGGTGTGAATGGACCAGAGCACGGTTTGCGTGAGCGTAGGTCAGCGATTGTGAATGCAGCCTCGTTGTGTTGCGAGGAGTTAATGGAGGCTGTGGCGGCTCTCCTTTAACAGATTACAGCAGCTCTGTATCACGGGGAAAGAGAGGCAAGGTCTGCAGGCCATCCATCACGGGCCCTGTCTATATCCAGCCTTAGTCTGGCTAAGTCGTGTGATAAAGGTGCATGTCAGCTCCCCTCTGCTGCTCAACTGCATCCAATCCCTGCTGAAATGCATTTTAGGAGGGCGTGGACCAGTGTTAACTTTTATTTGAAAACTTTTGTTTGAGACTTTAGTCTTTGCAATTTTAGGGATCTTATCTATTCACGAACAGCTTGTAACAGGTAGGTTGTAGGTTGAAATCGCATCATATGACCCCTTTAATGGGGATGGGCTCTGTCAAGCTTTGTAATGCCAAAAAAAAAACAACTTCTAAATCCATATAAAATCTTTCTATGAATAACAAGCCAAAAGTTGTTGCTCACTGAAAATCTTGTCGTTCGCTATTGAACTCAGGATTGTCAGTGAATAATGGTTTCAGTTTTGGCTTGTTCATCACACAATTATCATGTGGTTTTGAAAGATGATAATGTACTCTAAGGAACTTTAAACATATGGAAAAGGAGTGACCAGACATTTTTTTCAAAAATTCCCATTTTGTGTTCCACAGAATAAAGACTGTTATATGGGTTTGGAGTAACAGGAGGGCCAGTAAATGATGACAGTATTTCAACAGTATCATTTTGGAGTTTGGTTCATATTTAATTTTTATTTTATTTACATTTTTATTTTTTTCTCCTTATATTTGCCAATACATATTAACTCACTGTAGTAGACAGTATTTTATCATCTAAAGAATTACACACATCACCTTTAATAACTATTAGTGATAAATATAACTTCCTCACAGGACGGAAAGCCGAATCCTCAGTAAATAGTAAAATATTGTGAAAATGCTCTAGTTCAAATCGAATTATTATGTAGGGCTGTCATGAGGAAATATAGATGATGGCTTTTTCAGGAACCCCTGTTTCCACTAATTGCCTTTCTACCAGCTTTTTTTCTGTTTCTATGCATGACTGATAATTCCTTGAAGTATATCAAGCACCTGATTGGTTGTAGTTCAGTGTTAACCAATGGTGCTACTTGCAGTTCTGTCATTATAAGTCTCTATTATGCATCTCTCTCTGGCTGATCTGAGTCTCCTAGTACCACATCATATATTTTTTTTTCATCTGATTCTCATACCAAGACATTCGAGTGTGGCCTCCACGTGCTTGGCATTCAAATAATGCATAGGAACGAGTCATTTTCACCACCGCGGGCGCAATACAGTATTTTGTTTGAAGAGATCATTACCTTTCCCCCCAGTTTCTCACTCGGCTTCCTTTCCTGCTCTGTCTGTGCAATCTGAATGCACAAAACCTTTCCCATCCGAATCCATACCTAATAGGAATATGTAATACATTTCACACCTTTGATCATCTGAAATTGGGGAGATAGAGTCTCTATCCAGCGCCATCAAACAGTGCAGCACTCTTATCTTAAAAAAGTCCAACAGAGCTGAAAAGAAGCTTTTCATGTCCTTTTTTTCTCTCCATACTCGATGGTCAGATGTTCGTTGACTACTGCTTTAGTGCTGAAGGTCAAAAAGTAACATAAGGGCAGTTAAAGATTTTTGACATTGCATGTAATTGCTGCACAGGTTCTGCTTGAACGTCTGCCAGCCTCATTTGCAATTAATGATCATTAGCGCCGAGCAATTTATGCGTGTTTGTGTTAGGTTTGTGAATCTGCGCTTTTTAATGAAGCAAATATTGATTCAGATATTTTATGATGCAATCATTAATTTCCATTAATTTGCAAAAACGAACAGTAATTTAAGGCTTTGGGTTATGAATTCTTTTGTATATGCAGTGGCCTACACATGCTTAGATTCAACAGGCTGTATTTTGAATACTGTATTCACTGGAGAACTTACTTCTCGGATGCTTTTCCAAATTTATTAGCCACTCAGCATTTTCACTGGCCACAATTTTGTTGTTGGGAAATTACGTTTTATATTACTAAAGTTACTGCATACTATAATTTATTTAAATTGATTTCTAGGTCATGTTTGCCTATTTAAAGGTCATTTTCCTTAACCGTATTAAATGCATTTTCCTTAACTGCATTAAATGCATCTTTCATATAAAATTTTTACATTACATTAATAATTTAATTGAATATAATAATACAATATAGGGCTGTTACCAATCCAATGAAGTCAGGATTAGCAAAACTGACATTTCCACTGCAGAAGAAACAGAAGCAGCTAAAGTGGCGTTTATGCGTTTACACTGACAGTTTAATGAAGCTGAAATGTATCATGAATGAATTAACACTGCAAAATTATAATAGCATAAATAATGTTATGAACTTGGTGTTTGAAATCAGTTTTTTTAAAATATACAAAATATTGAAACGTTGGAAAAACTGCAAAGATAAGCTACTTTTAAATATGAAAGTAAATCGCCAGTAGGTGGCAGCAAGTGACTGTCTTAACAAACGAGTCTTTGAAGTATTTATTCAAACGACTCGTTCAAATGGCTGATTCATTTAAGAATGAAGCAAGTGCCGTTATGAATGGACCAAATTCAAATGAATGTTTACGCTTATAGCACCTTCTGTGTTTGTCCCACTGTATCGATGACAGCATGCACGTTGTTAATGACGGCATGCGATGAATGCTCGGGTAGCATCATGTAGTCTGACATGTTTCTCCTGACACAACAAGATTTTATGAGTCAAAATCGCATAATCTGACACAGTGACTGTCGTAACTGACAAAAAATGTGTGCAGTCTGAACGGGGCTTAACCCTAAACCAAACCCTAACCCTAACCATAGTAAGTAGTTGATTCATATTAGGCTACTCAGTATTTAAATGCATAATTACACTGTAACATGGACACCTTAAAATAAAGTGTAACCAAAGTGCAAAATATTTATGAATTCTTTACATCATAAATATGTTATAGTTCGGTTTTATACTTTTATAGATACATTTTAGATCTCTTCTAAACATTTTTTTTTCTGTGGTGAATTTTCACTGCATATTCAGAAAACTGCTGTGTCCCATGGCAAACTAAATACATATTACATGAAGTAATGGTTAAATGATTACATAAATGTTATTCATTTTAAGAATTTTAAGTGTAGATTTGTTTAAAATTGTCTTTTGAATCAAGGTAATTAAAAGAGTCAAATGAGATTAATACATTTAATGGACAAAAATCTCATTGATCATGAAATAGAATATCAATACAGAAGCAATGATTAATTCCATTAATTAATAGGGATTTGTAAACATTTGTATGTCTGTAAATATGTTCATATATACTGTAAATAATTTACATTTTATATATCAGTATTTTATGTTTCAGGGTATATGCAAATTTCATGAGATCACGTTGCACATTTAGAAAGATCTGTTTGGCTTACAGTTCCTCACCATATTCTGTTGGACTTGTGGGACAAAAGTGTTACAGTTCAGACTCTCAGGGGATGCAGGCATTTGCTCAAGGGATTGAGACACAGTTATAGCAAGTGCACTAAATACCCACTGGCAGAAGTCTGTTATATTTTGTTTTGCCATTTATTTCTGTGAAATAATTTGTACTTTTGAATGGGTGGACATTTTGATTACGGAGTCATTACATACTTTGCTTTCTTTTCTTTTTTTCTGTGAGGAAAAAAAAAAGTAAATAATTTATTTTATTTGAATTATTTCTCACACCAGATTAATGTGGTATATCATGCATTTCAGATAAACTGGATTCTAAATGTAATGTAATAACACAAAAGGCTTTGATTAGTTGCTTTATGTCAGTCATGTGATGATCAAAATGCTACTGCAATATACAGTATCTGTCATGGTCTTGCTGTGCCAGAGAACAGGCAGGACGACGAGGATGCACGATACAAGAACACTTTAATCAAGTCACAATAGGAGCACACGCACAGGGTAACATTCACAATAACTGACAAACTGGAACACAATGGACAGGAACTGATATAGGGTGGATAACGAGGGGCAGACAGGTGAGCACAATGAGGTGATTAACTAATAATGAGAACAGGAATGACCAAATAAGGACACAGAGGGAGAAACCACAATCTACCATCCACAGGGGTGTGACAGATCGCCCCCCTCGCGGAAGGCGCGTCCCGCGCCGTAACAGTATCATCGGGGAGGGGGGGCGGGCGCCCTGGAGGCTGGTGCAGAACTGGAACCGGGCGGAGACCAGGAGAGCCTCCAGGGTGGATCAGAGCCAATTCTGGGGTAAGGATAGGAGCAGTGAACTCCAGGGGCAGTGCCATGTCCAGCAACGCTGAGAGGCCCGCGGCCGGCGATCTCGACTTCCGAGCAGCCGGCGATCGATACCTCCAATCGGCCGGCGCTCTACGGACCAGAACCAGCTGCCTTCTCCAACACAGCTCGTTAGCCATCATTTGTGTTTGGTCAGTTATTCTGTCACGGTCTTGCTGTGCCAGAGAACAGGCAGGACGACGAGGATGCAGGATACAAGAACACTTTAATAAAGTCACAATAGGAGCACACGCACAGGGTAACATTCACAATAACTGACCAACTGGAACACAATGGATAGGAACTGATATAGGGTGGATAACGAGGGGCAGACAGGTGAGCACAATGAGGTGATTAACTAATAATGAGAACAGGAACAACCAAATAAGGACACAGAGGGAGAAACCACAATCTACCGTCCACAGGGGTGTGACAGTATCAGCGTAAATCTTGCCATTTCAAATCAAAATAATATTTTTTCATACTCCCATGACCCTATAAAGATAACTTGAATTTTAATTATTTGTGTCTGACTTTCATCTGAAATGCACATGTATTTCTGCTTGGCCTGCTTGACCCTTTTCATCAAAAAGAGATCAGAAACTTCATGTTTGTAGTGCTTTTACCAACTTATATCTTTTGTAATGTGACAGAGTAAGGCAAGGAAAGGACAGGACATTGACTCATATCTATAATTATACACTATTATAATCATATAATATTTCTTATAATATCTGATAAAACCTGCACTGCAGTTGACAGAATAAATATATGATACTCCACTTGCCATTCAACTGCAGGTAGCAGTATAATGATACAGCACTCAGAGTTGACATGACATGCTGTGAAAACAGTCCTGAAGAAAAGACATTATTATTGCACCCCATGATTACATTATTCCTCACATACCATAAAAGAACATTTGAATTCAAAACAAGTATAACACACTCATTGTAGAAACGTGAAATGCATCTAACTTAAGCAGTGAATAGATTGCTATTGAGCACAAGCCACCTCTGATATTGGCCAGTTTATAGATTTGAGGAACTGAGACAATGAAAAAATCATCCATTGTCGCTTGTCTTTGCTTGTGAATTTGTCAATGTCAGTCCAGCCTCATTATTTCT
Source organism: Sinocyclocheilus anshuiensis (assembly GCF_001515605.1). Taxonomy (NCBI): domain Eukaryota; kingdom Metazoa; phylum Chordata; class Actinopteri; order Cypriniformes; family Cyprinidae; genus Sinocyclocheilus; species Sinocyclocheilus anshuiensis. The sequence goes on from NW_015547688.1 coordinate 1,100,523, forward strand.
TAATCTGTGAAATGAAGCAAAATCAGGTTCCTAGTCTAGACGAGCCATAAGTGCAAGAAAAAGTAATTGTGTTTCAAAAAATGTACTCATGCCATTATTCCTCTGTAATTTGATTGTGTTGATTGATGTATCTAGGTAATGATACATGTAAAAATAAAATCTATTTTCTTTGAAATTATTCAAGAGATTTAGCTATACTGAAGTTACATTGGTTGGTCATTTCTGTTATGCACTACATTCTCATGTCACCATTAATGTCTTTCATATCAGACGCCCCAAATCCACTATAATTTTATAAATTATTTATAAATAAAATAATTATTTTTGTGTCATTGAATATTGTTTTAGGAGTCTTTTTATGCAAAAATGTATTTGTTTAGGCTTGAAATATGAAAATTATTTTTTTTAAATAAAGATAACGCCTATTTGAAAATTTGCTTCATTTCGAAGATATGAGCTCCTCTTTGGTCTCATTAATCTATTATTTGAACCAGAGCAAATAGTTGGCTTAGGACAAAGTCTCATAACGTTATATTTTGTATAATTTTAATCCTGTATGTCAGAGCGCTGCCTTTGTAGCCTACTTTTGACTGAATTGCCTAGCAACTTGATAGTTGTTGTTCATTAAATATTATTATTCAATAAAAATATTTTATATAAATAATAGCAGCATTTAATAATAGTATTTAGTACTGAGAAACGGTGTGTGTGTGTATGTGTGTGTGTGTGTGTTCGTGATGGTGATTTTAGTTACATTGTTCCGCCATTAAATGGCGACAAGAGACTGTTTTTATGAGTGAGTCAACAGTAAAGACTTTTATATTGAAAGAGACTGAAACAGAGTTGCAAACAAGGAAGTTATTTTTACTTTAAACAACTCCTTGTAAGACACAGCCAACAAATGCACTGAGCAGCGCTGTCATCAGAAAACACCCTTATTAACAGATAAAAGGATAGTACGACAAAGATATCACTTTCCTCAATGTTTTATTGTGAATATGAGATTGAGCTGAAGAATGAATGCTGTATCAGATGCAGGTATTCACACTCAGTACATTTCTGTCTCATAATGCTCTATATAATACAGTGAGCTTTTAATATAGTAATAAAATAAGCTTTCAATGAAGCAACTCAACGCTCCTTCTTTACTTATTCCAAAGTGACGTTTTCAAATTAGTAAAGGAGGCCTGTGCTCAGCTGTTAAACTGTCAACTTGAGATTTGAGTCCGTAGCGGAAGAAAGAAGAAAGAATGTAGTTCTGCATTCAGAATGTTTTTTCAAGACAATCAGTGGTTGTTTCTTTCTTTCTTTACACACTTGTGCCGTCGAACTGTTGTATAAATGCAATAATTTTAAAGCAATTTAACAATGGTATTATTTTTAACAAATCTTGTTGAAATCATGAATTATAAGAGCAATATCACACTCATACTGGTGTGATATCGCTCTGTATCAGCATGGGTGTGATTACATACGGCTTCAGCCATGCTGATATAGTGTGATACATCACACATGCAAGGAAATGCTCAATTGCTTACTCTTTTTTTTTTCTCAGTTACTTTGTCATGTTGGATACGCTGATTTTCTCACCATTGTGTTTAATTTAGCAAAGTTTAAGTTTATTAACTTTAAATGACTGAATTTGACAAAAGTATTTTTCTGAAAGTTGTCTATAGAAATACAACCTTGAATTACTGTAGAATGTACAATTTTTATAAAGCTGGAGAGTTCAAAAGGTAATGCAAAACAAAAACGACTCGGGTTTACACAACATGTACATGAATCTTTAATGTTGTAATGGGTGTGTTGATCAAACTGTCCGTAAGAACATTATTTTCCCCCTGAAAACAGCCCTACAAAGTGCTCTCTGCTTTTATCATTTCAGCAACGATGGGGTCACCTAGGGTTCTGCTAAATATTTCCATTCACCAGTAGGCAGATGCATAATACCATAATGGGATCTGCACTTGTCTTATAATGAAACTTCAATTTTCATTCCAAACTATGTATCAGCTAACCTCTGGGGTTCTGGATCATGGCTTCCCGAGGAGCATACAGGATATTTGTTTCCCAGGAGGGCTTCAGACAGAGGGCAGAAACCTTCTCAGATCACCGCTCATTTCAGACAGACAGCTTCTGCATACTCAGAGACATCATACTTCAGAATGTGCCTCAAGTATGGCAGAACTGATCTGCAGCGTGGTAATATCTTCTCCACATTCTTACATTCTGCGTTCAACATTGTTTTTTCTACAAACGCGTGAGCAATCATAACAATCATGCAGGCTATCATGATTCAGACCAGCAAGATTCCAAGAACAACATTATTAATTTACAGGATGGCGGAGGTGTTCTGGGCTTAGGAGCCCATCATTTTAGGAGCTGGGAGGGCGATGAAGCTGGCGGAATCTATTTCTGTGATGATAGGCATCAAGTAGAAAAAATGAATTATTAATCACAAGCATTTTGTCCCTGATGCCCGGAGGAAAAGGCGACTACTGCTAATACAATCCCCATCTCATTTATTTTTATAGAAAACTTATTAAAGTATGTACTTGAGATCAAATGGTTAGTACTAGAGGAAGCATATGGAAATAATGAATGTCATCAACAGGGTCTGAGTGTTTGTGGCTCTTAACAAGCAATCAGAAAAGTGCTGCAATATGCATCTGAATTATGACTGAGCTGAGATTGGGCTTCTCCAGTTATTTTATTATTTAGCTCTAAGTTCATTTCGTTAAGATATTCACGCTGTTAGAAACGGAGAGCAATAATGAGGGATTGACACAATATGCTCCAAATGACCCAGTTGTGAATCATTGTTAGTGCCATTTCAGACAGCTGCATATATAATTGACCTAAGGTTATTCTGCTGCATAAAGTTATGATACTTTGCAATTTGTGGATGTAAATGAACAATTTACAGCTGTATATGCGGTTTTATTGGTAACACTTACAATAAGAATCAATGTGTTAACAGTAGTTAATGCATTACCCTAGGTATCAAGAACTTCAATTATTACCAATTTTACTGTATTTTTAATCAAATAAATGTGGCCTTGGTGAGCATAAGAGACTTCTTCCCAGAGAAACAAACAAAAAACAGCTTAAAACTTTTGAACAATAGTGTACATAAAAATTAACAAAACTTTATAATACATATTACTATTTGTTAATTATTTAACACTGTTGCCTTAATTCATTAAAGTGTGGTAGTACACGCATACATTGGTCGTCATTATTTGTAAACTATTGTATTGTAAATTTCTCCTTTTGGACATGTCTCAAGTTACCAGAAATGTGCTGTGGCCATCATAGGTATTTCCTGCCAATGAAGAAATAGTGAACTACAGTCCACGGTCAGCAGAGTTTATAGTCAACGCCATTGGCTTCATGAGTTACGCTGTTCTGCCAGCGCCCTGCACTCACCCAGGGGAGATGGGTGTCTTTTTGATATAATGGCATTATATTTTATATGTCCTTGAATGCGAGATCTTTCTTCAAAAATGCTGGCAGAGTATACACAATATCTGAATATGCCTCCTGATTTTACAGACAAAGTCTTCAAGGTGGACAGTAATATTCCACAGGATATTTCGCCCATGAGTGGCTTTGAGAGAAAAGATCTTTAATCTCTTTGTAAAGTTTAATCAAGGTGAAATTTCAAGACACTCCTCTGAGCTATTCTGAAGTGAATCACTTTGACACGACAGGATGGTTTTTATTAATAAATGCCATCTTTAATTGAAATCTCAATTTATCACTGCGAGAGCTATCTGTTGTGCCGCAAAACCGCGACACAAGTGCCGTATTGAAATCATTACATAATTAGGAAAATTAAATAGGTAATACATTCAGCGCTTTACTCCAGGGACAGTTACATTTCTGCTTTTCTATTGCCATATTTTTTTAAATGACTCAGTTTTGTTCTTGCAAAGAGGAGATAAGGCTAATTGGACAGTTGAAAGACCCGTGAATTGATGATATTGCTTGTGTTGCTCTCGTTTTACTACGTGGCCCGCATTAATGCGTTTTGAAACGTGCCTTTTAGGTTTCCTGAGCCTGCACAGTGACCTTGGTGTCTTTTTTCTTCTTTCCCTCTTGATGTACCCTCTTAACAGTCTGAAATGGGATTTGAAATGCACTGCATTATGACATGTGAACAGAATGTGTGAGCTGACCCTCTCAGTTCATGGAAACATTCGTATTATGACTCACATTCAATTATCAATCCAGCCCTTCAGAGAGGCTCTCAACGATAGATCAGTGAGCACAGAATGACCGTGAAAAGCTTTGTTCCTACTTACCTCTAAGCGTGGAAAGTCGGCAGAGCCTGCAAGACTTCTTTGCCATGGCAATAACCACCTTTTGTGCTGCATGTTTTCTCTTATTGCAAGGAAATATTCTGCACTTGGCACGATAGGCCTACGCTCACATACATGTTGTTTTATTTATGGAGTTGATGCTGCACATTGACATTGCGAGACACCTCAAGCTTACATTAACAAACACCCCAGTTTCCACACACTATTAAAGATGCATTATTTCCTCAAGCGAGGATTTTACCCATCAAAACTAAACCTTGCTGGCCGAATTGAAGTCAGGAGCCAGTGACTTGTGTTGTGTCGTATCATGTCTGTTGACCGTAAGTGTGTGGAATCAGTAGTTTATTGTGTGAGCCGCAGTGCAGAGCAAACGCAATGAACTGAGAGAGTAAGCCATGAGCTGTGACTACGCTCTTTGTTAAACACAGTCAGGGGAACGTGGTCGATTTAGCAGAGCAACTCCGGGTTCCCACAGCACTTTATATCAAATGGAAAGATTAGCACTTAACAAGCGGTTGGGAAAAATACTTTTTTTTTGTCTGCTTCATTCATTTATCTTCAAGACTGCATGTGTAAAACCAATTATAACATCCATTTTACAATGATTTTTTTTTCATGCACATTTTGTAACCCTTCTCTACAGCCTAAATGTGACCCTGGACCACAAAACCAGTCATAAGGGTCAATTTAAGACTGGTTTTGTGCTCCAGGGTCACAAATGACCATACGAGCATAGAAACTAGAATATTAAAGCATCTCATTCATCTTTTATAACATGCACTGCTTTGTAAATAATTATTAATGTGACACATGTATGTGTCTTTAAATATGTTTTTGTGATTATCAAAGATGAGTTTTATGGGATAAAATTAGTGACTGCAGGGGGACCTTAATTTATTATCACTTGCCATATTGAAAATTGGGGCAAAAATCTTATAAATCTTACAAAGATTTTGTCTAATTTGCATAAACATGTGGACACAATTCATTGTTAGTGAAGGTTTTTGCTTGTAAGATAAAATAAGCAAAACAAAAAATAACATATTCTGTTCATGTTGCATTTTAGTTGATTTATTATTGATTATAGGACCACTGATTTAATACTTTAGTAGTTTGTCTCTATGTAAGACCTTCAGACTCACAGTATCATCTTTCTTAGCTTAAGATATTAACCTAACACTTTATTATGGACTATGTATTAATGTGATGCAAGTATCTCTCTCAGGATCATTCACAAAAATAATCCACTGTTTAAACTTAAAAAAAAAATAGACTGTGCTGTTCAACACTAGTCTGCTTGAAGGATTCCTTTTTTAAATGTTTAGTTTTGTCATTATATTTAAAAGACAGAAAAAATGTATTTACACACACTCACAGACAAATTGCAGTTCATAATGTTCTTCAGCACCAAACGAATCACATGCCTTTAAAGTTTAGGCATATTTCTCCTCAAAGGACCGTTTTTTTTTTTTTTTTTTTTCTGGAAGACTGGACATCTGTGTGCCCACTGACAACACAAAGTGGCAGATAAGGGTCCATTTGCAATGTGAGGAGAGAAACCGCACTGATATGCCATAGCAGTCTATTCCTGATGAAGTGTTGGACTTCAAAGCAGATAAAAGTCAGAAAAGCTCTGGACCACTGGTAGATATTGAAGTGCTTTCATGAAATACTGCTAAGGGACTTGTGGGTAATGCCTGTGGAAAAGACTCAATACAGAGCTGGAGCCCATAATATAGGTTGCTGAATATATACGAGGTCTATGTTAGAGGTCTACTAAATAATACAATATTTGCATTATTAAGATGCAACCAACCTGCTTACCGTGAATTCCTTTTAGACCATTGGTAATAATGCTGGCATTACAAAGGACATTGATTTTTGACCAAACATAGATCCTGCTCTCTGCGGTCAGTGTCATCACAGTAAGGTCACTTTTAAAATCCTTCACACTCGCTGTCTGGAACAAATTACCAACCTTCACCTGGAGATCCATTGATCCATCTTCAAAAAAAAAAAAAGATTCTCTTCCAGGAGCGCTTTACTAACTAACTAGTGTCTTTGCACTTTTTGCACTTAAAAAGAAGGACAAAATTCTACACATCTGCAGCAGCACTACTCATCCCAATTGGATACATTGATTCTAGTATAAACTTCATCTGTAAGTCGTTTTACATAAAACCGTCTGCAAAGTATGATCAGTAAAATCTTACTCAAGGTAGATGGCATATTTAATTTGACATGAATAAAAAATATGCTGCAAGTAATAGATGTACAGTCCATTTAGAAGATTAAAAAAAATGGTGCAGAAACAATTTTCACTTAAGGTGACCATGCATCCTCTTCCAAAACAATTCCTAGCTGGGATTTCTAAATTGCCTAAAATATCTCGTTTTTGTCTTTGTTTTCCTGTTGACATTCTCTCTACAGTCCTCATGCATCATATGTACATGTATTTGCATTGACTGTTCTCTGTAGATCCCAAATTCCCACGTCACGATCGGTCGATTATGTACAATGCCTGCACCCTATTGGTCAAACTACTTTTCAACCATTCAACCATCAACAAGTACGAAAAAATAGGAAAACAAAGTCAAAACCCGGACATTTTAGGCAATTTAGAAATGCTGGCCAGGACAGAAAAAAAGATGATGTATTGTCACCCTATAGTTAGTACATATAACAGAATTACTAAGAAATGAAAGTAACACATTGAAATAAATGTAATTTGTAAGAAATTATGAAATAGAATTTTGTGTAAAACATAATCAAATAATGTTTATTTACAACATCAATTGTTTTTTTTTTTTTACATTTTTTTTTTATATCTTAATTAACATCAATTTTAATGTTAGCTGGAATGTTTTGTCTCTAGAAATGTTTTGGAAGGAGGTATTTGCATCATTTTGTTGGCTGAAATATCAATACCAAGGTACACAACAGTACAGCCTGTTAAACATACTGTACTTTTATAGCTTTGTTAAATATCTATCCAGTTAAACATGGTATCAACCCTGACTAATGTACAATTTTGCTTAATTTATATTCATTTTATTAATACTTGCATGGCTCAAATACCCAAGTCTAGTGTGCATCCATCCCATGAGGCCTCTCCTAACTAATTGTATCTAATCTAGTATGTAATTGGCAAGACGAAAGTTAATTTCTTTCATTTAAGAATAATTATTTTGATGTTCCAAACTTTATAAGAAATGTTTGATACAGCTGCACTCTTTTCATTTTAGTCGGTACGTCTCAGCGTGAGATTGTTTTTTTTTTTAAATCTGTATTATGTATTTTTAGCTGGACTGGAGGGGGTGGAGGCAGGCAAGAAATATGGTTGCGTTCTTCTCCACTGCATGCTTGCCGTGCGCCGCTGCTCCAGCTCTCCCCAACTCACTATATGTTCACCCCGATATGCACCCCGAGGCAATGTGCCTTTCATTATTTCTTTTGAAACTTTCATCTGAAGTCTCCTAGGGATTAGCCCTCTTGATTCCTGACACAGTCGATGAAAAACAAGCCTTATACACTGGGAGGCTTTCAGCCAGTGAAGCTACTCTCTCTGCTCCATCTCTCACAGTTTTCAGCCATGTCAGGATTCCTGCACAACAAGTGGGCTGTCTTTCTTGATTTTCCTAATGGCTTCGGTGATCTCTTATCATTTGGAAGAGAGCTGGGGGTTTTAAAACGCTCCGTCTCTTTCTTTGTTAATGAATGTAGCAAATCTTTACTACTTAACACCTCTGAGATTTTATCAGGGAAACTGTGGTCTGTTCACGGTCATGAATGTTAATAAGCCCTCTTACCTCAAGTGCTTCAGTGCCTCAGCCCTCTCAGATGGTCTTTACAACAACGCTGGGACTTACAAAGATGATGCAAAGCTTACCAAGTTTCAAGTATGGAATTGTAAGTGCTGGTACTGACTGCAAGCTTTCTGATTGGCCAAGCTGAACCTGCGCTTTTAATTGGTGTTCTTCAGAGATTTAAAGGGATAGTTCAGACAAATATGGTAATTCTGTCATCATTAACTCACTCTCATGTCGTTCCAAACCTGTATGATTTTCTGACTTCTGCACGACACAGAACGTGTGCAAATAATGAAAGTCAATGTGGTCCAAGTTGACTTAAGCCCTATTAGGACAGTATTTTTTCTCATGTGGACGTCTGTAAAAATGTATTTACATACTCATGGATTCGGATGCTGATTTATTCACAGTGGAGAAGCGAGTTCTGTGATTGTATGAACTCACGTGGCCAGTCTCATGATTGTCTGCTCTAAATAAAATGTCATATGCTTGGGATAGTAAGAATAAATTAATATTTAATGATATCCTATTTATTATTTGACTATTTAAATCTCCTGTTTAAAAATAGGAAAATAGATGTGTTATAGTTGAAATGGTTTTCTGTCTTGTATTTTATCTCTCAAAATGATGCATGCCAATAAAAATGCGGAGATTAGCAGAAATAAGTTAATGCAACCTCTTATTTACATAAGCTAAACATAAAGCTGATTGGTTTATTATGTTTATGTATATAATTGTAGGCCTATATTACTTATTTCAAAATTGTATCGCATACCTGTTGCTGGCATAATTAATGACCCATTTTAAATGTTTGTGATTTCGTCCGTTTCTTCTTTTTGTTCTTAACAGTCCCCACTCATTGTGGTGGAGCAGTGATGAAATATTGTTCTTGTAAATACTTTCAGCATTTCAGTAATAAATATGCATGAAAATTACAGCGAAGTGCAATAGTTACCGTACAGGGTTTGGCAACGGTCAAAAAGGATTTAAATGGTAAATTATGAACTGATTTCTTCTTGTAAACTCAGAAATGTGGATTTGAACGGCAATTAAATTACCACATGACCTTGGTGTTTGTCAAAAAACAGTAGGTAATTTGACCTGGGATTTTCACACGGGTGGTGGAAGAAAAACACAGATATTCTAGATTCGGACAGCACTAAAGTTACAGACTAACCCCTGTAAATATTGAAAACAGCTGATGTCCCTATGAGAAACAATGGACATCCAAATCGGGCTATACTTGAACTGTATTTAGGCTATTATTTTCCTGTAGGACGTTTTACTATTTTTTCTTGGCAACCGCAGTGCTCCTGAGAAATCTAAACCTGTACCAATGCGAATGTCTTTGATTGCTGATATTGTATTATCCCATAGTTTTTTTGACTAACCTGAGCTACCATTTGCACACTAACCTTACATATGCTGCACTTTTCAATAGTCAAATGGTGACTGAGGAAAAAGTAGGCTAATATAATAAAATTAATTTAAGAGAGCCAAAAATTAGGATACATATCAACTAAGATACATATATCCAAAGTTCTGTTATGCACTCTAGATGGCGCAGTCCAATAGGTCAAATTCAATATGACATAATGACATCATCACATGGCACAGCTGATTGGCTTGTTACAGAAACCCTCCACCTTCCCCAGCTCCACCTGTATAGATCTGCTATACGGGGTGATTCATGTATGCTATATGGGGGTTATTTTATATCTGTTATGTGCAGCAGCTGTATTTCTTACATGCTCACAGCAGCATGTTGTGGATGTATTGGCAGTAGCGAGTCTCTGTACTATTCCGCCAAGACCAAACACATGAACATTGTCATGTACATTACCATACCAATCCCTCCGAGAGTTGTCATGATAGAACTAGATTGATCTGTTTGTTATAAGTAGCCACTTCTTGAAACTCATGTGAAGTTTATTTAAATAAGGTTTTGATAATTAAAAAAAAATAAATTAAAAAGATGTATGATGCATGCAAGCACAGCACATAGCCTTCTTTAATGCCCACATTTAGAAAACACACAATCCCAACTCTTTAATAACATGCCCCATCCAAATTGGTATATAAAATCACAGACGTGAGTGATAATAACACAAATGTCATTTAGAGATAACTAGTCCCAATCCAATTGTGGGTAGTGTTTTTGATGGTTTTTGTCCACACATTCTTCCAAATAACTTCTTTTGAGGTTGAGTTTATGACGAGAGAATTTGGCGGAACTATCGCTCTAAGCACTGTGTGTTTGAAGCTGCCCATTTTTTGCTGATTTCTTTTATTAGGATTTTCACTATGTTGTATTTTGCCATGAAGCAGGTGGAGCTAATCTATCTCTTTTGCCCTTCAGTTATGGTTTACTGTCCAGGGGACTGGACACGAGTGTCTCCAATAATCTCTTAATTAGGCGATGATGGACTATTCATTTAGTATGCAAAGCTGCAGATCCCACTTTTCTCTGAGCAAAGCCCCCTTTCGCTAATGATCTCAGCAAGTGGCAGCAATCCATTGCAGTGCTACTGTGGGGCCACATTAATCTTGTGGGTGATCCGTTTGATGAATGACCCTAAACTAGAAGTCCTAGCAGATTCCACCCTAATTATGCTGAGGGTGCTCCACCTGGGAGGTGTTCAGGGACTCTTTGCAGACTCAGGGATGTGTCGCCGCTCTACAGGTGCTTCTAGACATTGCTCCGGTGGAAATCCGGTGGACCCTTTGGGAGAGATGACGTCACGTGTCCTGGGGCTACCAGCCAGAGGTGAAGATGATGTATTAGACCGGTCCCTCCCATGTGCCACCTGGGCAAAAGCCTGCGAAAGTCATCAATCTGAGGGACATCCCGAGAAGGGGTCATTAGAGGCCTTAGATCTATTACAAGCTGTTCTGAATCTTTTTAAACTATTTGAGAGATCTTTCGCTAACAGATTGCTTTCCGGGGTGTTTTTGCCAATCCACTGGCATTCAGTTGCTTCTCTCTGTTGCTCTTAGTTGTGTTTGAAGATTGAATGCTCAGCAGAGAAAATGTTGCATCAGCTGAAGTTCTGGAAAAATAAATAATATACCAATGTTCTCTTGAGAGGCAAAGGAGAAGAATCTATTCTCCTTGAGTGGATTTTTGTTCTCAAAATTAGTCGAACAAACAAATGTATGTAATTTTCAAACCTTATTACGAGATTTAGAGGTCAATGTTACAGTGCAGCTAGAAATGTTCTTAAATTACTCACACATTTTTGTTTCTTCAAATGTCTTCACTTTCCAAGTTTTAAGTCTCTCGTTCTCAATGATATTTGTTTTGTTTTAGTAGAGTTTTGTTTTTAAGTTCAGTTTCCAATCTAAAATTGGGGTAAAATCATGTTTAGTCAGATATTAAAATACTATATTATACAAATCATAACACTGCAAACTAAAATTATTAATTTTAAAGGTGAATGTAGTCATCACAACTTTATAATATAAAGATTACGTTTAACAGTTTTATTAGCATACATAAAAATGAACTTGTGAGTGTTAAGTGATGGCAAAGGTGATTAAATGTAAAAGTAGAGCAAATGAGCACAAAGAAATACCCAGTATCAGCCAATGTCAAGCAATTGTCAAATGTAAATAAACACTAAAAATTAAATTAAAAAGTGAATTTAGACATCACAACATTATAATTTTCAGTTTGATAAATAGATAATCAGTTTGATATTTGCTAAAGCTTACATTTATTATTGATGTGTTATTAGTTTATTTAAAAATTAACATAATTAAGTGTTAAATGACAGCAAGTGATTAGCAAATAAATCACTTACACAATTAATGTTCAACAATCAACCTCTATATATCAAACAATAGGCATAAAATAAATAACATTATGTTATTGGTCGATAACCCATGTGGTACCAATATTGTGCATCACTTATTTGATGGATTTTACCTTAACTGTTATTGTTGAGCTATAAATGTGATCTTAAGACTGTCTTGACCCTCTCTGAATAGATTCTTGTCAAATCAACTAAGATTTTTTTAGTGCTTTTTTTATATAGATATAGACAATGATACTATAGTGCAATGAGTAATGTAATCTTAAAACAGTCACTCTGGTCATTACCCTGCAATTGAACAATAGTCTTAACAATAGCTTCTGAGAGTTTCATTGCCATTCTGTTCTGCTACAGGAGTCTGAAGGATCTGCAGGAGAACCTTAATGAGAAGAAAAGCCTTCATAAGGGGGCTGATGTCTCCAGGGCAAAGCACGGCCTAGCGGATGTCCGCAGGGAAATTCTTTGACCTCTAGTTTCTAGTAGCGAGATGCGAGACTCCCCATGGCCCCTGATGGTTATCCTGCCCGTTCTCTGCGGTTTGCCGTGCTCTTTCTCTCCAGAGCTCGTGACCCCTTCAGAAGTCATTTTGATTCTCCTTCCCAGCAACTTGTCCTCTGTGACTTTTTATTTCATCTCAAATGTGTCATCTCTCATTAACTTTCGGAGTAATGACATTAGTATCAATAGGCTTTTACTCTTCCAATTTTTATCATGCCTGACTGAGGAAATCACTCATTATCTATTTTATGTTTCATAGAACACAACTATGCTTCTTGGAAATGTTTCATTTGTTTGTTTTCTTGTTGATTACACAGACGCTGTTGACAATATTACAAATTCAATCTCCCGGCTTTCCCTTCGCAGTCAACCGAATTCCTGTGTGTAGTTAAGCCCCGCAAACAGCACCGTTGCATTGCCGCTATCAGACAGATTGATTTAATTGCATTCACATACAATAAAGTTAGGATCTAAAAGGTCAGCAGGAAATGCTGCAAAGCCCAAAGGAGCAATTTTTTTAAAAGAGGCTGGTGAATTTAATACACATCCATCACTTTTTATCATCTAATTAGTCCTCTGCATGGCAGGCTGTTCAACATGGGAGGAAACAGCGGTATTGATTCGATAAAGGCCTGGTATCTATCATTTCACTTGTTCATTGACAGACTGCCTGGCCATTTCTGACTCTGTCTTTATAGTGTCAGCAAAGCGCTCCTGCTTGTTGCACTATCGCCTTACAAAATTGTTATCATCCCTCTGATGTCACAGGAATAACAGTTTCCTGCGTGAGGCATCAGTTGTAACCCAGCACATTTTTGTCGCCCTGATGCAGTCGTGCATCTTGGGTGTACACAAAACTAAAAGCAACCAAAGAGCATCGTTTCATATCCAGCAATTTGGCATACTCATAGAAGGGATGTGGAAACTGTTATATTGCTGACATTTCTAAATTCAAGGGCTGAATTTGAATGACTGCATGTGTCAATATTACTGTGGACAAGATGATTTTTTCCCCTTAAAGTGTTAGCTCACCCAAAAATACAAGGATTCTACCACAATCAAGGCACGGAAACGTAGCAAGGACATCAGTAAAATAGTCCATATGACATCAGGGTTCAACCGTAATTTTACGAAGCTACGATAATACTTTTTGTGTGCAAAAAGCGTGCGCATGCTGAACGTAAACAACGCTGATTATGTTGATTACGTTCTGGGGTACTCTCCAAAATGACGGAAGACAGTTCCTCGGGGAGAAGAATTGTTGAATAAATTATGTTATTATTGTTTTATTTGTGCACAAAAAGTATTCTCATAGCTTCGTAGCATTACGATTGAACCCCTGATGTCACATGGACTATTTTACCGATGTCCTTGCTACGTTTCTGTGCGTTGATCGTGG
>NW_015547688.1:1114450-1114665 GCF_001515605.1 Sinocyclocheilus anshuiensis
TTCTTTGTGCACAAAAAGTATTCTCGTAGCTTCGTAAAATTATGGTTGAACCACTGATGTCACATGGACTTTTTTTACCGATGTCCTTGGTACGTTTCTGAGCCTTGATCGTGGTTGTATCCTTGCTGTCTATTGAGGGTCAGAAAGCTCTCGGATTTAATCAAAAATATCTTAATTTGTGTTCTGAAGATGAACGAAGGTCTTACGGGTTTGGA
>NW_015547688.1:1114877-1136830 GCF_001515605.1 Sinocyclocheilus anshuiensis
TTATTTTTATTTTTTTTTTTTCCTCAATAATTAAACAATGCGTCGTCAGAATTGGTATTTTGGCTTTATATATGATCAGACACTTGAACTTAACATTTTCTGAAAATCAGGCTCAAATGGAGTTAACAAGGTTTTTGACGAGCGACAGAGGAATATTTTGTCTGTCATCAGAACGGCAGCATCTGTGACAGTAAATTAATCGCATTATGTTTTTATCAATTTATAAAGTTTATTGTAGCTATATGGGCACTTTTTCTTGTCGTTTAATACATCTGGCCAAAATATCATGATCTAAAAGATGAACCGCTATGCACAGGATATTTAAAACGTACAAAAGTGTACGGGCTACAACTAGACGCCAAATGCTAAGATTCTTCTCCACTCTTCATTACAAAACATTAGCCTTTATGGACAGTGTTACTTGAGTAAAGAAAACGCTGCTCTTTTTCAAACATCAGTTCTTTATTTACCCTTGTATTGCGAAGAAGTAGACGTCTGTCTTCAAACTGCGCGTCGCGGCACTTCATTCTGAATGGAGGCGGAGTGAATGCTCTTCAAAACATTAGCCTTTATGGACAGTGTTACTTGAGTAAACAAAACGCTGCTCTTTTTCAAACATTAGTTCTTTATTTACCCTTGTATTGCGAAGAAGTAGACGTCTGTCTTCAAACTGTGCGTCGCGGCACTTCATTCTGAATGGAGGCGGGGTGTTGAGTTATGAAGTTTGACTGACAATTTGAGGATCCAATGGCGTTACGAGGTTTGGTCACATGCTCCTTTGAATGCTTTTCATTGGTTAAATATTTGTAAAACCCACAAACAGACATAACGATGACCTACAGAACTGATTTAAAATAATAACAAAATATAGGCTAATTGAGATAGGAAGTTTTTGATAATTTTCCACAACACACCAGACAACCTGCGGCACAGTGGTTGGGAAACACTGCTTTAAACTGTACTCTGTGCTGTATTATCATCTTAATTTGTCTCATACTGTCATCAAAATAAAACTGGAGGGTGAAATTATGTTGTTCTGTCTCCATAGGTGCAGTGAAATTCATTGGCGCTATCGGCTGATCACCAATTTACACTGTATAGGCCTTATAGATCTGCTGGCTTGTTCAGCCCTCTCCACATATTTCCATGCTTTTGGATGTGTGTGTTGTTTTGTTTGTTTGTTTTTTCGTGCCTCTGAGGCTGTCAGAGGTTGCCGTTTTCTCTCTCACTCAGACAGTGGAAGCATTTCTGCTTTTGCCTTGAGCTCACAGCTTGGTGAGCATGTCATTTTTCTGTTTTGTTTGGGTTTCATTGGAGGGGAAGGACATGTTCAAGTATGATCAAGCAATAAGAATGTCCAAAACAGAAGGCAATGGATAAAGAAGAAATATTGCAGTTTAACCATATGTTAACATTTTATATTCGTCCACTAATTACCTATTGTTAGCGCACTGAGCAATCTGTCTGCATATTCTTATTTAGCCATATTGTCTGCTCAATGTATTATCTAGGGGAAAATAACATCAGGGCTGGTTGGAAATGTAGGTAAATTGCTTTAAGTGAGTTATATATTTTTTTCAAAAACATAAATGCCTCAGTAAGCCTAAGCCTTAAATCAATAAGTGAACAATAAGACTTGAGGTTGTAAAATCAAATGCCCAAAAGAAAGCAACTATTAATGTGAATGAATCTTTACCTGTATTCAGTGTGAAAGGCATTAAAAAGTTAAACGATTAATTATTAGAGCAAATATTGCATATCCGTTAATGAACAGTTCCAAGAATGTAATCAAAATTGATTTACTGCTATAATCCTTCAATTTCAGAGACAGTACCAGACAGAAGTTTCCCTAAAGAGAAACCGTTTAAAACTTACAAAGCCCTGGATGAACTTAGTCTTGCGTAGTCAGGCCGTTTACAAATTTAAAGACAAAGTCTGGTTCACAGCCTAGCTTCTTCTAGCCAACATATGCCTACTTAGACAGGAAGAGACTTTGCAATCAGCATATTGGAATGATTTCTGAAGGATCATGTGACACTGAAGACAGGAGTAATGACTAAAATATTATTTACACAAACATCATGTCAACTGGACATCGTATTTTATGTTATTTGTTAAAATTCATGCTATGCAGTTTATTGCAGTCAGTGTTGGGTGTAACTAATTACTAAGGAATTAGTTACTGTAATTTAATTAATTTTCCCTTGGAAAAAGTAAAGTAAGGGATTACTCTTATTTTTTTCTGTAATTTAATTACAGTTACTTCTTATGTAATTGAACTTAATACTGTGTATAGACTGTAGAACATTTATACACAATGCAATAGTGGATTTAACATCACAATTTAAAGTCTAACCTTAAAATGCATGCTTTTTATGTACCCTTCTCACTTTAAATACTTCGGTGAGTTAATAAGAATATTGGTAACACTTTAGTGTCCAATTCTCACTATTAACTAGTTGGCTATTAGCATGAATATTACTGGGATATTGGCTATTTATTATTACTTAAAAAGCACATATTAATGTCTTATTCTGCAAGACCTTATTCTAAATCCTTAATCCTACCCAATACTTAAACTTAACAACTACTTTACTAAGTATTAATAAGCAGTAATTAGGAGTATATTGAGGCAAAAGTCATAGTTAATAGTTAGTTAATAGTGAGCATTGGACCCTAATCTAAAGTGTGACCAGAATAATTTATGTAGTTATTTGAAACAATTAAAAGAACTGTTTCATGTTTATCCTTGTATCATTAACTTGTCGAGGTTGATATAGTTATATAATTAGTAATAAGTAATTAAATACTTTTTGGAGAGAGTAATTTGTACAGTAATCTAATTACACTGTTGAAGATGTAATTAGTAACTAGTAATTAATTACCTGTTGAAGATGTAATTAGTAGTAATTACTTTTTTAGAGTAATTTACCCAACACTGATTGCAGTCTTAGATCTTAACGTTTATGCAGGCTTATAGACCAAACTACCATTTTCCCCACTCGCCACTCAGAGCTCAAACAATTATAAGTCTGTTTCAAGCATTTTTGGCAGATTTCACAGAATTTCCCTTTGGACTGCATGCCAGAAGCTTAGAGTCCAACTGTCAGCCGATCTTTTAAATATCCATGGATATTTAAAAATGAGTTTTCCTTCACTGTGAACTCTACATTAAATTTTCTTGTAGCTTCTAGGCAGGTGCTATCTTTAAAAGCAACTTCAAAAAAAAAAAAAAATGCATCCGAATTTTTGATCAAAGAATTGCGTCTCCTACAGTGTGAGGAGCTGTATTTCCGGTGAGCATTTGTACCTAAGTTTGAGAGGTCGTTTCAACATTGGAGAGTGAGAACAGCAGCACTGCCACATCTAGATAGGTGGGTGCCCTATACACTCTTTAAAATAAAGGTGCTTCATGATGCCATAGAAGAACCTTTTTGTCTAAATGGTTCCATAAAGAACCTTTAACATCTGAAGAACCTTTCTGTTTCACAAAATGTTCTTTGTGGTGAGAAAAGGTTCTTCAGATTACAAAAAGGTAAGAAAGAGATAGTTCTTTAAAGAACCTTTGACTGAATGGTTCTTTGTGGAACCAAAAATGGTTCTTCTATGTCATCGCTGTGAAGAACCTTTTGAAGCACCTTTATTTTTAAGAGTGTATGTGGGAAAAGGAGCTAGCTGCAGCAAAAGCCAGCACAACATGATGTTTTCTTACAGTGTAGGTGCTGTAATGAATGTGAAGTTTGGTATCTTTGAGGAGCTCCAGTGCTGGCATGTGTCAGTTATAGTATAAACACTCTTAAAACGCCTAATCTGTTTTGTTTGTTCATTTTTTTTTTCACATGGCATACAGATTTTGACTAACCTATACTGATACTATACCGAGGTGTAGTTTCAGTGTTTATACACTATAAAAAAAATACAATTAAAAATAAACTCCTGTTGTTGTGTGATTGAATAGTAAAAATGTTAACATATACTGTATTTGCAGAAAAGCCAGTCCATTTTACAGTTTAAAGCTGTAATAAAAAAAACTACCGCTATTAAAATCTGTTTTGTACCTTTAACATAAAATTACTGCTGCATTTTCTGTAAAATAATGCAACAAACAACAAAATAAGCCATAGCATAAAACCCTATTATGCATAACTGCTAACAAAAACTATTAAGAAAAACGTATGAGAAAATTATGTAAATGTATACCATCAAATGTGAAGTTTCACCCAGGGAAGAATGTCGGGTTACAGTTTTTTTTTTTTTTTTACTATAAATAATTAGATGACTGGTTCCTTTTACTTCCAAAAATGGTACATTTAACTTACCTTATATGTAAGGTTGGATCTATTATGGTTTTCCCCGTATAC
Organism: Sinocyclocheilus anshuiensis; assembly: GCF_001515605.1. Lineage (NCBI taxonomy): Eukaryota > Metazoa > Chordata > Actinopteri > Cypriniformes > Cyprinidae > Sinocyclocheilus > Sinocyclocheilus anshuiensis. The sequence continues at coordinate 1,119,239 of NW_015547688.1, forward strand.
AGTAAGGGAACTTACTGTCAACCAATTAGCAGGTTTTACTGTAAACCTTTTTTAACAGTTAAAATAGATTTTTTTTCTACTCATTGTACAGTGCACTTAGTTTACAACCTATTTAAATGTGCAGGCTTGCAGTATACAGAGCTCAAACATCTTTCTTGATTTTAAACAACCTCCAAAAACCAACTACGAGAAGCTTGCAGGAACTCAAATTTATCAGGAAAATGAAATGCTTACTTTTAACGGATGCTCTGAGCTGGAAGCTGTAGAACATGAGGGGCGTGATGAATGGAGGGATCTAAAGGAAGGGGACACATCGATCAGCTCACAAGTCATCTGTTTGTTTCCCTAAAAGACATATGTCTTATCCTTGGATCATATTCAGTAGCAAAAAAGATCCATAACTTGTGATAATAAGTGTATAAATTAACATTTTGAGCATTTTCACTGTAAATAGTGCTTTAATGCTTCTATTTAGGGAACTCTGTGGAAGAGGGAAAACAACAGATAAAGAAATTTCCATTTTTGAATTATTCAGCATACATACCACAAGAACACTGCTGAATTCCAGAAATGCGTGCATCCACCCATTCAATCATTCCTCATCTTTACAGTCACTCCTGTAATCGGTGCATTAATGTGCTGTAATGTGCATTAAGGTACCTGTCATGAAGGATCACCACTGTTTGCCCAGTGCTGTTGTTGCATGGATTAGTCCTGCGTTTCTCAGGCCAGTAGAGAGCAGGCATGAGCTGCTCTGTATAGACCAAAGTTAGTGCTTCTGTCATAAAAATGGAGTCATAACAATATAAATGTGATATCAGATATAATCAAAGGAAGAAATATATTCATATAATGAGCTGCTGTAATATTCCTCTTATCAGTATTGCTTTCACTGGTGCTGGTGCTGCAGGCTTTACAGGTTGTATGAGAGTGACAAACACCCACTGCACTGTAACAGAAAGATTTTGGTGTAAATGTAAGCTCTAAAAAAAAAAAGATAACTGTTGTGTTTTAAAAGAAAATCACGTTTTGAACGTGATACTTGCCGTTTTTTTCTAATTATTTGTGCATTTTTTTTCAGTGCACCCCAAAATTTCTGCATTCTATACTTTCAACTCTATTTTCTTGATCAGAAAATATGTTCTTAATCAGAAACTTTGATTATACATCAAATTAAATTTTTAGTGCATTTGAAAAACAAATTCAATAATTAAAGCCATAAAAAGTTATTTATACAATAAATATATAATATATACTATAAATATACGATATATTAGTTTATGCAAATTAACTTATTTGTATTAGATTTATTTGTAATATTATTAGAATATATTTCAATGATATAATAAAATAAACATCAGTATTATAAATCAGTATATCGATATTAATCCGTTAGCATGAAATATTTGTATTCAATAAAATGCATTCTATTGTGTTTTTTTTGTATTATTTATTTTCATTTATCTATTTGTTTTTAAATAAATGTATTTTTGTTTCTTCTGATCATATTACAAGCGTGTCTAATGCTTTCCTCCTCTGTCGTCTTGTAGAAAGCGGTAGACGTAGCAGCAGTTTCTTACTGTAGTACTTTTCTGGTTTTTGGATGAGCCCACGGCTGATGCGCACATCACGTCTACCAATCAACGCGACGCGTTACGACTGCGCGCTGCACTCTCAGCCACTGAGAGCAGTCAATGAATATTTATGGCGAGGCTGCTCACTCTCCAGCTCTCAAAGTTAGTGGATTAGCAGTGGGAGGATGGCTGCGTGATACAACATCAGCACCTCGTTTGGACTAAGATCCAGTGTTTGCGCCGATTGCCACTTGAAATCAGCGGTGTGAAGGACAGCGGTGTCAAAATTGCACTCCAGAAGCGGTATCGAGTGCAGACGTGCCCTGCACATCACTTAAGAGACTTTGCTATTTCTTTGCCCCTTTTCTTCTAAGATGCCAAGACTCCCATCAGCAACAACACCCTCAGTCTACAACCGAGAGGGCTGCTCGTTTGGAAGGACGCCCGACCGCAGCCGTTCTCATCTGCAAGTTCAAGCCGATCAATTGTGACAACGGCTGTCAGCGTCGGAATAAGAAATCGATACTCGAGACGTTCTTCTGGAATTTTAACGATCCGTTTTCCTCAAGCGAAGCGCGCGTGGAGAGCGCGGGATCCTCCTCGCACTTTCAGATGTTCGCGGTGTTTATGGTGACAGATTATTGTTGTTGAGTGTCCATGCGAGACTTGGGGTGGAAAAATGTCTGGCCACTTCTCTGAGAGGGTCGCTGCTATCAGAGATGGCATTTTGGTCCAGCACTTCGGTTTTTACTTCTAAAGTGCCCCGGAAGATCTTATTCATGTTCACCCTGTCCCTTTCTGTCACCTACCTGTTCTATAGCTTGATGAGCTGTTACAACTCCTTCCAGTTCCAGGAGAACTACGTCTATCAGGGGAGGCTCGTGACAGAGGAGACAACTTTTGTTACGCTGAGGGAGAAACTTTACTCGACCTCTTCCCAGGTCTACCTAGACGAGGAGTTCGTCGAGAGGACGGCCACAGAGCAAACCATCGTCATCTCGAGCGTTAGAAATAGCGTGGAGATCGACGAGAGGACGGCGGGATGGGTGCGAGCTCAGGCGGCTACGACGCGCTCCGCCGCCGCCGCTGCTGCTGGAGAGCCCCCGGAATTCAGCACCACGGACAGCGAGCTTCGGAGAGCGGTGAACTGCACCTCGGATTACGGGGTTAAAAAATTGCCCCAAGCCATTATAATCGGAGTGAAGAAAGGGGGGACCAGGGCTCTGCTGGAAGCTTTGCGGGTTCATCCTGATGTGCGAGCCGTTGGGAATGAGCCGCACTTCTTTGACAGGAACTACGAGAAGGGGCTGGATTGGTACAGGTGCGCCCTTCACGTTTCTCTGTTGTGTTGTTTATGGGTCAGTGACAGATAAGGATGTCTGATCACACGATAGCAATCTAGTTTAAAGTTCTTGGAAATGCCATTTCTGTCTTGACTTTACTTCAATATGCTTTTGAAGAAGTTTTATACCGATTTTTACAAAACAGTTGATTTAATCTCAAGCAAAATGCTTATCTTTGTTATTACTATTATTTAATTTGCAGACAATTTTACACACACACACACACACACACACACACACACACACACACACACACAGTATATATGCCTATATAATATAGGCCTATGTAAAATAGTCATGAGAATTCAGGAGACCTCTCTGTTTTATGGTTTTCTTGTCACATGACAACAAAATGGCTTCCTTTATGACAGTGACTGATTTATGGGATTTTTATTTATTTAGTTTTATTATATTATTATTTTTATTTGTTCATTTATTTGTATTATTAATCATTTAAAACAAGAAAATAAAAGACTAACAAAATAATAATGAAAGATTATGCCAAACTGCTGATGCAAAAAGTAGTAATCAGACATTAAAAAAAAAAAAACATTAATTTTTGAGTAATTTAATAGATCCGGACAAAGCCCTTATATCATCAACAAACATCTTGTCATTGACCCATATATCAGGGTTGAGTTCTTTTTCCTTCCTTTACTATAAAAAAGTGCTTGCATTCAGAGATTGCAGACATTATTTACAATTACTGTATTTTTCAAAATGGTCTAGTAATTCAGAAAAACACGCTTTTAGTACAAAATGTCTTGATGACCAAAGCTTTTGGAGACATTAGATGATTGTACGGCTAAATGATGGATATATACATCCAAGTGTAGTACAATCATAAAACAAGAAATGGTATACATCTTTATTTGACAAAAAAAAATATATATATTTTTATCAGGTCTACGTATTGCATTTGAGTATGCCTACACTTAATGTAGACTTGGTCATCTGCTTTTGTTTCCAATTTTACAGTTGAGAGACGCTTTAGTCAGTCAATTAGTCAGTAGACTAGTACATATGTGATGATTCAAATGCAGCCGAGCTCCAGGCTGCAGCTGATGCTTTTGTCCAGCTTTAACATAATTACTACAGCAGCATGACTGTTTCATTTCATGCTGAATTCATGTTCACAATCACTGCTCACTAGAGCCAGGTGCAGTGGATGCTCCGTTGAGCGCTTTGACTCCCAGGCGTGCTCAAATCATGAGGTGCTTACTCAGGTGTATGTGCCCCTCAACATGTTTTGACTCAACAGCCTGCGATATTTCCTAGTTTACATTTCTCCACTCTATTTACAATCTGAGCCAGTGCAGGTTATTACAGCCAGGCTGTTTTTCTTTGGATTGCTATTCTACATAGACCTAACATCATTCAGCCGAGTGGTTGCCTATGATGAGGAGACGCTCGTACAAAGAGTGTCTGAGGGGTAGAGAGTGAATGAGCATTAAGTCACGCTGCGGCGTGTGCTGGATCTGCTTGTATCTGCTAGCCTTGGGCTGTGACTCAGAGCTTTGGGGCCAGGCAACATCTGCCGCAATTCACTTCAGAGCGAGTCGAACTCGTAACATTCCTTAATTTGCCTGGGTGTTAATGCGAGCTGTTTCATTATGCTCGTTGTGTGGGGCTCATTAGACCGGGGGATGACAAGCTTATATAAATAACACCTAAGAGTGCTTGTGTGTTTTAGTGTCCCTGAGCCTGGAAAATCCCTTAAGCGGCCATAAATTTGTTTCCACATGCGCTTGGAACATGAGTTGTAGCTTGGAGGAATATCAAATATGTAATGGACTACCATACTCACTGAAGGAAACAATATTACAAGTGCAATAACTGTCGGTCTAGATGTGCGATACGTCAAAATGAAACTAAACAAAAATAAACTGCAAACAAACTGTATTTTAATTTTTTTTTATTTGATATGACATTAAAATATGGGCCTTGAATTTGATGACATCACAACATACACTCAACATTTGAGTTTTAATATTGGCTTTTGAATCCATAATCTCATCAAATGCTTGCAAACTGATTTGCATTCGCAGAAGTGGCTCATTTCACACTTAGCTGTGGCTGTAAAGCTTAAGCGTGCGAAACGTGTAGTTCATTAACTTAAATAATTTGCATAAGTTTATTATTTCATTTATTCGCCCTCATGTCATTTACAAAAACGTATGACTTTATTCTGTGAAACACACGAGAAAAAGAAGAGAATGTCTCAGTGTTTTGTTTTTGTCTATACACTTGGGGGTGGGGGGCGGATACTTTGAAGGAATTCTTTCCTCACCAAAAATAATATTTCACAAATAACTATAAAGAAATGGCAAGTAACAAATGTAACATTTTGAAGTTGAAATGCTGAAATATACTCTTAACAATTTTATTTACCACTTCAGAAATTGTTAATTTATAGTATACATTTAAAATCAATGGTGTTCAACCCACTGATTTTCATTCCAAGGACAAAACAATTCTTCAAAATATCTTCTTTTATGTTCCACAGAAGAAAGAAAGTCATACAGGTTAGGATTGTCATACAGGTTGATCTTTAGGTGGTTTATCCCCTTTAATATGCATATGAAGGCAACTCGGTTTACAAATATGCTGTATGCAAAGATGCGTAGACAAGCCGGTTTTACATTTTAAAGCCATCATGAATAAATATCCAGCGGTAAAGGCATTCTGGACTTCATTTGCTGGGCATATGTATCAGGAGAAGTTAGGTAGTCTTGTCAGTCTTGAAATATGATGGTGCTCCTCCTTTACAGCCTGACGCAATGTTTAAAAGGCTTGTCAGGGAGGACCGGATGCTCTGTTAAACTCCTGTCTGCTTTTAAAAGAAGCCTCACTTTCACTGAGTGGGTAATGTGTTCCCTATGTCAAATAATAATAGCTCGGCATCATTAGACGAATCACACCACTGTCGGGGTCCACTTTTAGATTAAAGGAGTGCAGGAAGGTAAAAACGAGAGTGTTAAAGCTGAAGTGTGTAATTTTTTGCAGTGTTAAAAGACTCATATCCCAGCTTAATATGCAGAGACAAGCCATCTGTAGGGCAAAACATTGCTCTTTTTCAGCATCCCAACTCTCGAGTAGTCCTGGGTGATAATAGTTTACATTTTGCAATGATACAAGCAGTCAGATATAATGTATGTTCCAATATATGGTTACTATGTGGTATTGCCAAAAAAAAAAAAAATCTAATAGGACATTTGCAGCATTTCACAGGCTTATCTGATCTGTTATTTATTCATTCTACTCAATAGTCCCCCACACAATATTCAGAGCTGGAGATCCTCCGGCTATTTGACCTCAGGAGAGTTTTTCCATCTTTATGCCTGGTCGTGAGCCTGTAAAAAAGGTGGCCATTCTGATCAATGAGAGCTATACACTACTGAAGCCCACGCATTGTTCTTGCCCCATACAAGGCTACACAATGAAGCGCTCTAATTCCACCACCTATTTATTCCCCGGTGCCTCTTGTTTCCTGCTGGAGAGTAGAACTTCAGAAATTCCCCATTCCTCACAACTTCTGTAGTTTAAAACAATATTGAGAGTTAAAGGCAAGTTAAGCTCGATCAGCAGCATCTTGCATGCTTGCCCCATAGACTTCCATTGTATGTGCAAAGCTGTTCAAACTGAGAGATGGATAGAAATGACAGTATTGTGTTAGTGGTCATCACTAACATGCCAAAATATACTATTTGTAGATATTTCCTTATATTGAATTATTCCTAAAAAGAGAGTAATTTACTCTCTACTCTCTAATTTACTCACCCTCATATTGTTCCAAATAAATGTTATTTTAGTATTATTGAGATACTATTTTACTGTAGTTTTATTAATATTTTACATTTGTTTTTATGTTTATATCATGTTTTCATTTTAATTTTACTTAAATTATTAATCATTTTGTTTTGTGTTCTTGTCATTTATATTAGTTATTTTAATACGTTCCAAAAACAATGCTATTTTAATATTATTGAGATACTATTAGTTTTGTTAACATTTTAAATTTGTTTATATTTTTATATCAGCTGTTTTTATTTTAATTTTCCTTACATTTTAAATAATTTTGTTTTGTGTTCTTGTCATTTATATTAGTTATTTTAATACATTTATTATTATTATTATTATTATTATTATTATTATTATTATTATAATTTATAAGTTTCATCTGGTCTTGTTGAAATATATAGTTGAGTATCCGCGTATGAAAGATAACGGAAGTGAGAGAAAAGTGTATTATAATTTATTAAGCTAAACTAAATGAAACTAAATTTATTTTAAAGAATGATAGCTCAATGAAAAAGGTTTTAAGTTATAAAACAATACTGTTCAGAATTAGTATTTGCTAAGTACTTGGGCACTTTCTGGTTCAGATGTTAGTAGATCGCATTCATAGTTAATGTGATGAGCTGCACCTGTGTTTACTCTGATAGAACTCCTGTGTGAACCTGTTGAGAACTGACTTCATACATCCACTAAAAATCCCCTGACACTTTTAAAAATAGCTCCGAAAAGTGAAGTTAGTTGTGAAAAGCTCCAGTGCCATTTATTTGCAGATGCCACTTGCTTTGATATTTAATGCAATGAAATTCATGCGTTTTTAAGTGTGCCTTAAGTGTCCTAATACTTTTAGGGCCACTGGGTTCAGCGAATCATCTATGAGTTTCTGAGGAGTATGAACAGCATGCAGCATTGATTCCTTCCCGTCAGAAGCCGAGGCGCAAGTTGCAGATGCGATCCACTGCTGAGCGAAGCAGGACAGAACCCAAATCCTCCGTTTATCCCTTGTTTACCTTGCCTCAGCACGCCACTCTGCAGTTCAACCCGACTCTCTCCTCCTGACTGCTGGCTCGAAGCTGTGAGAGGAGGTGGGCCGCCTCCCAGCTCAAGCTGAATGCCATCTCTCTCCATACAGCCTAGCCTCTGCACCTCCACGGGACGCCCCAATCTGCCTGCTCGTGATAAGCTTCCGCCAAGGCGTGCAAGGACGCACCTCTGGGTACTCGGATGCCAACGCGGCAGTCGTGGAATTAAACTTTTTAATTAGCAGCATGCCCCTGTGCCTGTCGAGAGCGAGTGGACTGCTGCAGTCAGGTCTGTCTCATCCCCCTATTTCCACTTAATTAAATTCACCAGCACAAGAGAGCCCAGCGACTACACGAGCTTCTGTCCTGGCACTTCACATGTTTATTGCCCTTCCTGTCATCTTTTGGCTAGGTGCGAACATCGTGCCATTCCAACGCTGAGATACAGTCGCTGACGGTTGAAAATGGCGAATGTACTCTCTCTATTACTTTGTTTTGACGTATTGATGATATGTAGGCATCTTCCGGGATCCAGCTTTTAGGGTTGCACAGATAGGCATGCACATATTGTTTGGCCCTCCGGAAACAATTCCAGACAGCAGTCTTGACAGTTCAATTACATCTGGGATTTAAAGTCAAAGAGCATTAAGGCGTTAGCGTTCACACGGCGCCGCAGTCTATGAGAAAGGTTCTCCGTGGCCTAAAGAATCAAGGTGAAAAGTGAGCTCATATTGCGGAATTTACTCAGAGGTCGGCCTTCTGGGTTATTCGAGTCCATTTCTTTTGCAGCACCAGCGCTGTACATGGAATCGCGGCATTTTATCTGTGAAGGCTGAGAGAGGAAAATTTCCCCGCCGTCAAGATTCTGGAATACATCTTTTCTTACTCACCCCTCAATGCCTCACTCTTTCTGACAGACATCCTTGCTGCCTGCTGGGCTGAATCCTGCTAGAAAGTTTCTGAAGTGATGATCTTCATCCAATTCCACAAGTTTAATTCACTTACGCTAAGAATCTAATTTGTCAATTTAATTTGCCGCCATTAAAATATTGGCATCGTCTCACAATCTGCCATTAAAGCACAGCTTCTGCCCCGCTTTGTGTCTGTGGATGAGAACCTGAGCCTTGTTGCAAAGCAAATATGGAGGCTGGTTAAGCTTTGTTACTTTTTTTTTTTTGTAGCCCCAGCCACTGCCTCAAGTATTAAATTATTTATTTTGCGGCAAAAATAAAGAGTAAACTTAAGTCATTTTGAGCTTAAACAAATTCTCTCAGGGATTATTTACTTTCCATGGATTTGCCATGATGTGTTTCCAGTCAGAAGGAACAATGATTTCATTCGACAAAGAGCTGGTTTACAGCCATCTTAAAATCTCTCTGAATAAGAATTCCCTGGGAGAAATAGGCATGTCAATCATACTTGACAAGATTCCAATTTTTTCCCTGCGTATCCTGCAGCACCCCCTCCCTTTTTGCATATTGGGTGAGTGATACAGTCTCAAGACACGACCCAAAAACAAGCTATTGCAGTTCAGACAGGAACTTTGACACGTTGAAGCCACGCAGCGAGGGCAAACATGCGGCTTCTAGCGTGTCTCACGGCTGCTCCTCTGACCTGACATTTATCGTAGCAGAGCTTTACTGTTCCTCAGAGGAGCTGTAGGGATGAAAAAAATCAGATTCCCTGCTAGGAATGTGACACATGGCTTCACCTGCATCTCTCTGTGACATCTGACACAGTACACAGAAATCCTAATACACCATATGGCTCTGACAGATAGAGGATTCTAGTTAAAGGAATAGTTCCCCTAAAAGTGAAATTGCTGTCATCGTTTATTCACCTTCATGTTGTTTTACACTTGTATGCTGTTATTTTCCTGCAGGAATTTTTGAAGAATTGCTATGCACAAGAACAGTTCAGAAATAAAACAAAAACAAACACCCTTATAATGTTCTAAAAACCTGTTTTGTTCATCTTTGAAAGACAAAGAAGATATTTTTCATAAAACCTGAGATATTTCTGTCCCTCCACTGAAAATCCATTCACCCAAAACTGTGATTTTTTTAAAAAGTTCACAAATACATCGTACAAGTAATTCATGTGATTCAAGCACTTTAATCCAAGTTTTGGGAAAAGACTCGATTTTTTTCTATGATGAACAGATTTCATTTAAGCATTTATTCACACATAAACGTTGCACATAGAGCACATCAAATACGGTCAACAAAAGCTCAAACGTGCTTTCGTGTAACATGGAAGAACAAACCTCATCTGTTTCCCGTGTGCAAATGAAGCACATTTGTGCTTCTGTTGACTATATTTGATAAGCTCTATATGTATGTGCGTTGATCAATGTTTAAATCTGAATAAAAGCATACATAAAATCTGTTAATCATATAAAGCGGCCTTGTCTCTTCAAAAAAACCTGTGTTAAACAGCTTGATATATGTGGATTATTTTATGAACTTTTTGAACCATGAAAGTTTTGGTGGACGGGACAGAAATTTGTCAGGATTCATTAAAAATGTCTTCATTTGTGTTTTGAAGTTGGACAGTCTTATGGGTTTGGAACAACATGAGGGTGAGTAAATGGTGACAGAATTTTAGGGTGAACTATCCCTGAAAGTGGCATAAATGTGATATATACTGTATATTTCCAAGTGTTCTGAAGTCTGTTCCTCAGAAAAAGCTTCTTATTTGGCTTCAAAAGACTTGAAATAAGTTACACGGGCTACTCTTATAATCCTTTATGGTGCTTTTTTGTATATTTTTTGGTCTTGACAGCACTGGTGTTCACTATGAACTTGTTCTGTGCGATTCTTTACGAAATTCTTCCTAAAAACTTTTTGTGTCCCATGGAAATGGTAACACCATATGGCTTTGGACCAGCGACAATAAATAGACAAAATGTTAATTTTTGGCTGAACTATCCTTTTTAACAGTTTGCCAGGGGAATGCTAAATTGCAAATTAAGGTTTTCTCCATTTTGCGAACAACCGAATGTGAACAAACAAACGAGAAAGGCAGCTTTTTAGCAATGCTGCTTTGTGAATGATCTGTGTGACATAGCTCACACCACCCGTTTCTTCAATAATGTACGCAGCTTAGAAGATTGTGACAGACTTAATTCAATTATGGCGGCGAGATGTGCTTACACTCCGTAGGTGTGAGCTAATTCCTCTGTTAACACCCCTGAGTCACTGTCACAAACAAAGACAAACACATTCATTGGCTTCCAGAAGCTTGTTTGCTGTGTTTGTCCCATCGCCTTTGAAGTTTCTCATTGCTTTCTGTTGTTTATTTATACATGTGCTTTTCCTTGCCTGAAATCACCATGAGGTATTCAGCTAGAATAATTTTAGCATAGTGTGAAACAATGTAGGGATGGCATTTTGGAAGTGTAAACCGGTTGCAACAGTTTCAACATACTGAGTTCTGGTGGTATTCTGTTCTTATGTGACTTTGAATATGTGCCATTGTCTATGACAGATAGAGGATTCTAGTTAAAGGAATAGTTCCCCTAAAAGTGAAATTGCTGTCATCGTTTATTCACCTTCATGTTGTTTTACACTTGTATGCTGTTATTTTCCTGCAGGAATTTTTGAAGAATTGCTATGCACAAGAACAGTTCAGAAATAAAACAAAAACAAACACCCTTATAATGTTCTAAAAACCTGTTTTGTTCATCTTTGAAAGACAAAGAAGATATTTTTCATAAAACCTGAGATATTTCTGTCCCTCCACTGAAAATCCATTCACCCAAAACTGTGATTTTTTTAAAAAGTTCACAAATACATCGTACAAGTAATTCATGTGATTCAAGCACTTTAATCCAAGTTTTGGGAAAAGACTCGATTTTTTTCTATGATGAACAGATTTCATTTAAGCATTTATTCACACATAAACGTTGCACATAGAGCACATCAAATACGGTCAACAAAAGCTCAAACGTGCTTTCGTGTAACATGGAAGAACAAACCTCATCTGTTTCCCGTGTGCAAATGAAGCACATTTGTGCTTCTGTTGACTATATTTGATAAGCTCTATATGTATGTGCGTTGATCAATGTTTAAATCTGAATAAAAGCATACATAAAATCTGTTAATCATATAAAGCGGCCTTGTCTCTTCAAAAAAACCTGTGTTAAACAGCTTGATATATGTGGATTATTTTATGAACTTTTTGAACCATGAAAGTTTTGGTGGACGGGACAGAAATTTGTCAGGATTCATTAAAAATGTCTTCATTTGTGTTTTGAAGTTGGACAGTCTTATGGGTTTGGAACAACATGAGGGTGAGTAAATGGTGACAGAATTTTAGGGTGAACTATCCCTGAAAGTGGCATAAATGTGATATATACTGTATATTTCCAAGTGTTCTGAAGTCTGTTCCTCAGAAAAAGCTTCTTATTTGGCTTCAAAAGACTTGAAATAAGTTACACGGGCTACTCTTATAATCCTTTATGGTGCTTTTTTGTATATTTTTTGGTCTTGACAGCACTGGTGTTCACTATGAACTTGTTCTGTGCGATTCTTTACGAAATTCTTCCTAAAAACTTTTTGTGTCCCATGGAAATGGTAACACCATATGGCTTTGGACCAGCGACAATAAATAGACAAAATGTTAATTTTTGGCTGAACTATCCTTTTTAACAGTTTGCCAGGGGAATGCTAAATTGCAAATTAAGGTTTTCTCCATTTTGCGAACAACCGAATGTGAACAAACAAACGAGAAAGGCAGCTTTTTAGCAATGCTGCTTTGTGAATGATCTGTGTGACATAGCTCACACCACCCGTTTCTTCAATAATGTACGCAGCTTAGAAGATTGTGACAGACTTAATTCAATTATGGCGGCGAGATGTGCTTACACTCCGTAGGTGTGAGCTAATTCCTCTGTTAACACCCCTGAGTCACTGTCACAAACAAAGACAAACACATTCATTGGCTTCCAGAAGCTTGTTTGCTGTGTTTGTCCCATCGCCTTTGAAGTTTCTCATTGCTTTCTGTTGTTTATTTATACATGTGCTTTTCCTTGCCTGAAATCACCATGAGGTATTCAGCTAGAATAATTTTAGCATAGTGTGAAACAATGTAGGGATGGCATTTTGGAAGTGTAAACCGGTTGCAACAGTTTCAACATACTGAGTTCTGGTGGTATTCTGTTCTTATGTGACTTTGAATATGTGCCATTGTCTATTGAGGTTTCAAGTTGCCCGTCATCAATTATATGCATACGCCATTAACCAAACACCGAATGTCCCGCAACATCAGCTCAGCTCACAATAGTTTTTATGCAGCAGCTGTCACATGTGCCAAGTGTCCTTTGAGATCTGGATTAAGCTGATGAGATGAAAAAGGATGCTTTTAAGGATTATGTTAATTGCTAATTGGTGTATCAGAAGGTGATTGTTTTGCTGGGGTTATTTGGATTATTGGCATTTGAGATGTCAGTTTGGGCCGTGTTTTGTTGACATGCTTTGCTTGTTCTATGCCTGCCTAGTAACAGTATAGATGGCAAGTGTTGCTTTTTATAATGCATTTAAACTATATTTAATTTCTTGACAATAATTGTAAAGTAATGTGAACGGTAGTACGAGTACCCCCAGTGTTTGGAAGGGAGTGAATTGGAGTCACTCCCAATTGCATTTTGTGTCATATTTTGTGTCTTTCATTTAAATACCACATGCGAACATAAACAACTGTAGTGGACTTTTCTGGCTTAAATGAACCTGAAAATGGTTGTTGCACAGCAAGTCTTGGTTCTGGAAGCATTTTCTCCCCATTCATTATCTCAATGGAGAATTTTTAAAAAAAAGTGTATTTAAAGAGTTCAAATCCATGAATTAAATCAACCAGATCTGAGATGAAAATGTACCAACTAAGTGTACTTTATGTGAAAATGCATCTTTATGAAAAATTAACTGCAAATCCTTGAAGCATTGTGCATGACATATTTCAGTCATAAATAAGATAATATGTCTATCTTTAAATCTAAACAGCACAACTGTTTTCAACATTGATAATCATATGAAATGTTTCTTGAGCAGAAAATCAGCATATTCAGATAATTTCTGGAGGATCATGTGACACTGAAGACCGGAGTAATGATGCTGAAAATTCAGCTTTGCATCACACAAATAAATTATTGCTGTAAAATATATTCAAATAGAAACAATTTATTTAAACTGTAATAATATTTTACAATATTACTGTTTTTACTATATTTTTTGATCAAATAAATGTAGCCGTGGTGAGCATAAAAGACTTCATATAGACCCAAAACTTTTGAACGGTATATATGTATAGAAATAAACGATTTTTGTGTACACAGACTAATGTATAAAAGTGTTGTAGAATAGATAGTAGAGTGTATTTCTGTTAAATGTTCCTTATGTCTTGTTAAGACTTTTCTCTAACTTCCTGTTCCGTGTGGCATTTTGTAGTCAGTTTGTAGTTTTTCTGTTAATCGACCCGTCATTGTTCCCCAGGTGTTCTTTGTTAGCCCTCTGTGTATTTATACCTCAGTGTTTCCCTTGGTCAGGGTCTGGTGTTGTTCCTTGTGGATGCTTCCTGTGTGCTGTTCAGTTCTTTCCTGCTATCCCCTGTGTTTTGATATACTATATTTTTGCCCGTGTCTCCCTTTGCCTGGATTTACTTTTGTTTAGTTTGTTAATAAATGTTTTATGTTGCAATTGGATCCTACTCTCCATCTTTCTGAATCAGCCCTTGTTACAATATCAATCAATTACAACACTGACAGTGCTTCACAGAGTGGGTAGTTACTGCTGAGCGCTTGCATCCTGATTTGTTTGCTGCGATTCTGTAGCTGGTCGATTTTTCTTTCTTTTCTATTTATGATTCCTCACCTGTTACTTTGCTATTAAATATTTACGTTTTTAAGTTCAAATTAACAGCTTGAACAGAAACATACGCAGTAGTTTAATACGCATACAGTATGTCTTGAAAGGTTTCTATAGAATTGTTGCGAGACAAAGAATATGAATTTTACTTCCAGAACCCAACTGTGGCACTATATTGCACACCCCTCTGTGATTATGCTATTTTTCAAGATTTCAAAGCATCTTTGTGTAAAAGGAAACATTTTTGAATACCTGTAGTGTTCAAAATAAGGTATAAAAATGAGCTTTCCTGTTTTTATGATGCAAACTGGGAAATTGAGGGAGAATGATTCCAACTGGATAAGGTACTTTAAATGATCTTTGTTCACCACTGATCTTCTTTTAAATTCTCTCCCAGCTTTAGTCAATTTAGTCTTTTTATCTCAAGTTAATACACATTTTCATGATTTAAAACAGCAGACGGAATGAAATAATACGAAAGAAATAATAAAGTCTCTCTCCCCTCAGACGTGCAGTTCAGGCTGTCAGCAATGTTGCCGAATTGGTGATCTCCACTCAGTTACTCATGCCACACTTTTTAACGTGTTTGCAGTGACGCAGACTCGCTCTTCACGGCCATCCATCCCCATTTTTCCTCTTGCCTGCCTCTACATATTTGAAAGCACCTCAACTCTGATTTACGTTTGTAATACTTGTGCATTTTTAACCTGAAAAACACAGTCGGAAATGTGATCATCCCGATAAACAATGAACCCGATTCTCTGTTCTGCTCATTCAAGGTCACTTTCCAATCACAGCTTCCATATACTCAGTCCTCCGGTTGCTTTAAAAGGCCAACAAACCATGAAAGCGCATCTGGGCAGAGGTGAGAAGGTAGCAGTGCTGTAACTAATGGGTTTATTTAATTTAATTTACTGCAGCAGCCCGGGATCACAAGAGCCATGCGGGCCGCAGAGAGATTGAGGTTGCTGTGGGAAAGAAAGAAAGATTAACCCTCTTTTTAAAAGGGCAAAATTCGCTCTCATGTCATGCTGGATTTTCCTGCAGAGATATGGCACTGTATAACTTGGCAGAACTAAATGAATACAGGTTTGTGCAGGAATGGGGCTCTCCAGTTTATTTCTGACAAGCCTCCTAATCAACGTCACACTGGGGGCGCTCGCGCCGGGTCGAGAATCGTTCAGAAATGAAAGCTTTGTAAACACGTCCTCAGATGGATGGAAAGGAGCGTTTGCCGCAACGACTGCCACTCGATGCAAAACACACACACGCCTGACCATCATACGTGAAGGAAGCAGCCGGAGAAAAATGGCTGATAGAATATCACGGTCATGGTCAAGCATGTGTTGTAGTCATTAACGCTCACTAATTAGGGACTCGCCTGTGATGCTGCTATTGTGCTTACGTGTCAGTGCATATCTCTTTCGGTGCATGCTGTCTCCAATTAACAGGCGGAAAAAGGAAAATGTCTCAGAATTCCTGATGCAATCTGTGGAATGTAAATGAAGCAATCCCAGCAGCCCCAATCGCTCACACAGAGCTGCGTTTTGGAGTAAACCGGCCAAACACATGCACGCTCCAACTTGGATAAATCCAACAAACGCTTCGGGGTGCAGAAAATGAATGTGGCATGATAATTAGTTAACCAACAGAGCGTTGCCAGAGGAGGGAATGTTATACCTAGTGTTTAATAACAGATAGTTTAATTTGTGACGCTTGTAATGTGCCCATTTCTTCAAAACGCGTTGGCGCTTTTTTGACAGTTCCTTCTGTTCTTTACCTCCTCGCAAACATATTTGATGTTCTCCTCTCGACGTTTTTGGTTTGAGGTGTCAAAGTGTTGTAAAACATTCTCAACGCTGATAGATGCCTAGGGCTGAGGCACATTGAGACAGTGAATTTCTGTTTGCTTAGTTCTCTTAGAATTCGCCTTTGGCTGACTGTCATGCTAAGATTATGATGCGGGGTGGATACACACAGGGTTTCTGGGATTGGACTATCTTCGCGTGCGTTCACACTACCTTTGTAGCTATGTTTGGCAGGATTATTTGACATCAAGTACCACTGGGCCACTGTGAAAGCTGAGTTATGGCAAGTACGGCAAACTTGAGCACAGATAACACAGAGAGTTGAGTTTTGATTTGAAACACAATCTTAAATAGGAAACTCAAGGTCAGTTTGCCATTTCTAGTTCAGAAACGGTCAATTGCATGACTAAAACAGCCAGACAGCAGCAGCGGCATGCCAAATTGTATCAACAACATTCGAACAAACTAATGTGTTTGTGCAAATGTATCAGAAAACTCGGTAACACGTTATATAAAGGGCCAATTCTCACTATTACATAGCTGCTTATTAGTATGCATATTTCTAGCATATTGGCTGTTTATTAGTACTTATAAAGCACATATTATTGCCTTATTCTGCATGACCATATTTTAGATTCCTTAATCGTACTTCATACCTAAACGTAACAACTACCTTACTAACTATTAATAAGCAGCAAATTAGCAGTTTACTGAGGGAAAACTCTTCATTAATAGTGAATATGTGTTCCCTAATCTAAAGTGTTACCAAAAACCATTATATAATGCATGTCAGTGTTATAGTAGCATCACTGAGATACTATTATAGTTTTTATTAATATTTTGCATGAGATGTTTTGAATATTTTTTTAAAGTGTTGTAGAATAAATAGTAGAGTGTATATCTTCCTGTTCCGTGTGGAATTTTGTAGTCAATTTGTAGTTTTTTTGTTAATCTGTTCTGTTAATCAAAGATTCATCATGAGTTTTATATTTTATATCTTACTTACATCAAATTGAACTTAATGAAAATGAGAAATGTTGAAATGTTAACCGAAATAACAAAGTAGTTTATTTTTTATATTTTGTTATTTTTTATTTTATTTCATGTAACAACAATCCTGATTAATACAAATTTAAATAGCCATAAGGTGTGTGTGTGTGTGTGTGTGTGTGTGTGTGTGTGTGTGTGTG
>NW_015547688.1:1137617-1139340 GCF_001515605.1 Sinocyclocheilus anshuiensis
TGTGTGTGAGTGAGTGAGTGTGTGTGTGTGTGTGTGGTGTTCAGATTTTAGATTTGATGTTAGAAAATTATGATATTACAGTCTTAACAGGCATATGAGCAACAGTAGAGTTAATGGGGTAAAATGTCTCTGCCACCTGCCAATTTTGAATGTGTTAGATGAATTGAAATAGGTTGTAGCATGCTTAACATTGAGTCTTGAAATGCTTAGGATTTAAAACCGTGTTATACATATATGCGCCTGTAATCTTCCCAATAGTTTGTTCAAATACACCTTCAGCTATCAAATCAATACAGATCTGTGGTCATGGCACACAGTGCACATAACTGGTTCACACTGCATTGCTTTGTCTCAATATTTCAACATGTAAGATGCAAGAAATACATATTGCAGAGGGAAATTTGGTTCATCAATTCTCTACTTTTAATTCATGTATTGTATACTGCATTTGCCTGGATAACTTTAATCTGGGGACTGAGGGAATGCAGTCACTGAGGAATAAATGCACGGAGATTAAAAGCATTTGTTGTTTAGGGCACTTAACATCCCACATGTGATGCTTCACATTAGTCTGATGTAACCAATGTATCATAAAAACTAAGGGAAGCAGTACATATGATAGATTCACAATGAAGTTAGAAAGTAGTTATAGAAACGATGTCTTAAAAAGAGAGGTCACATGAATATGGGTGCATAAAAGTGCTGAAGCGAAACTGAAAGTTTGGACAGCATTACATTTATGTTAATTGAAGTATACACCAGAAAGTGACATGGGAATGAAACGACATGCCACCTACCTAAAGCAAAAGAAGCCCCACTGTGCTTTACATGTCCCTTTCGCTTTTTAGCTCTTATTTCATCCCGTCCCCGCCACTGTGCACTTTTCTTTTTGCCTTTTGCATTATTCTCAAATGAAAGACACAACGAAGTCCACCACATGTTCTGTCAGTTATGGAAACTCAGTGAAGCAGTCCTGTTGTGATAATGAATTTAATCAAGCCTCCCGTGGCATAAGCACAATAGCAGAAATTTCCATCAGTCCATGTGCTGCTTAGCATTGTAAGTTACATTAAAAGTGACCACAGCTCCGACGCAGAGTGCTTATGTTAGATGCTTTTCAGACAAAGCCACTTTATTGTACACATTGATTCTGGCTTAGGAAATGCTCAAATTCTCAGCGCCAATCAGACACGGTCCAGGAGAGCTTTTATGAATTCCACCCACATGCTCTTACCCAATGTCTGTCCAAATGAAAACAGACATCTGTCACAAAATCACTGTGAATGCAAGGCTTCGTTTTTAGAGATACTTGCTGTGAAATGTGTAGATCTTTAAATCTTTAATGGCTCTTGTCATATTTTTATTTGATTTTTTTTTTCATTAATTTTGCTTTATAGTTAGAAATGTAATTGATGCTGCATTGTAGGTTTGGCAGATCAGCGTATGGTTCTAGGAATCATCAGTTAACTGATTAGTTCACCCAAATAGTATATATATATATATATATATATATATACTAATTGTATGTGAGATAGTCATTGCAGTGGTGATATCAATGTGTATATTGGTCAGAGTTAGAGGCGCTCAGCTTAGCCTGACAGTTAGCCTGCTCCAGACCAGGTTAGTTTCCCAGCATAAGTTGCCACAGTGACTGAGCTTGAGCTATTGTAATTTTGCTTTCGGAAAAACCAATTCAAGTTACAATAAGTGAAATGAATAACTG
>NW_015547688.1:1139529-1142293 GCF_001515605.1 Sinocyclocheilus anshuiensis
TTAATAAAATAAAAAAGCTATTTGCCAAGGCAACATTTATCATTTTCTCAACAAAATAATCTAAAACCAATAATAATAATAAATACTATATAGACATAAACAAATAAATAAAAAGAGATTGACTCAGCGAGTGTGATTACCTGCAGCTGTATTATTTTTAATTATAGTGGAATTGGGAGTCCGCCATGACACTCACTGTGAGAAATACCGCAAACACAGTGATACAACTGGTGAAACGGCTGTTGGAGTTCTGTTGGACTCTAATATCACACTGTAATCAGCCAATCAGATTTGAGGACCAGAAAGAGCTGCTGTGTGTGTGTGTGTGTGTGTGTGTGTGTGTGTGCATATATATATACATATACAGGGCTACATTGACTTTTTTGCTCACTAGCTACCTTGGCTAGTGGTTTTCCAAATTTACTAGCCACTCAGCATTTTCACTGGCCACAATTTTGTTGTTGGGAAATTACATTTTATATGACTAATGTTACTGCATGCTATAATTTATTTAAATTGATTTCTAGGTCATTTTTGCCTATTTAAATGCATTTTCCTTAACTGCGTTAAATGCATCTTTTATATTAAATTTTTACATTGTATTAATGATTTAATTTAATATAAGAATACAATATAGGGCTGTTACCAATCCAATAATATCAGGATTAGCAAAACTGACATTTCCACTGCAGAAGAAACAGAAGCAGCTAAAGTGGCGTTTATGCGTTGACACTGACAGTTTAATGAAGCTGAAATGTATCATAAATGAATTAACACTGCAAAATTATAATAGCATAAATAATGTTATGAACTTGGTGTTTGAAATCAGTTTTTTTTTTATGTACAAAGTATTGAAATGTTGGAAAAAATGCAGATAAGCTGCTTTTAAATATGAAAGAAAATCGCCAGTAGGTGGCAGCAAGTGACTGTCTTAACAAACGAGTCTTTGAAGTATTTATTCAAACGACTCGTTCAGATGGCTGATTCATTTAAGAATGAAGCAAGTGCCGTTATGAATGGACCACTGAATCATTGACCCAAATTCAAATTAATCAAATGATTCAAAAACGCCAAATCATTCAGAAACGAAATACCGCTGTGTGTTGCTCAGAGATGCGAGACTGTTCTGCTGTGATCATTACTTAGATCTTTTCGTTAACCAAATCGAGCAAAAACAGTCAGCATTGACAATATTGTACTGAAATGTATATCAACTCAATAAAATCAATGTCAGACTTGCAATCACGGTTTTCAGGTTAAACTTCACTCTCTTAGTCATGTCATGTTGCTTAACTAGGCTATATGTCATAAATATAAAAACTAAGTTACATTTATCACAGTATGTCTCCTCTGTGTCCACGAGATTGTTTCACATCTCAACTGGCACGACCTTGTTACTGTTGATTATCCATTATCAATTGCCGTTTACACTGAATGTAAAAAAAATCAGAATAATTTTCGCCGAAATTTTAATTTTAACCACATTAGTTGTAGTAGTAATGTCAAGCCCTATGCGCGCTCCCTCAAAACTTGCGACATCTGTGGCATTGTGCTGTGTGATAAAACTGCACATTTTAGAGTGGCCTTTTATTGTGGCCAGCCTAAGGCACACCTGTGCAATAATCATGCTGTCTAATCAGCATCTTGATATGCCACACCTGTGAGGTGGATGGATTATCTCGGCAAAGGAGAAGTGCTCACTAACACAGATTTAGACAGATTTGTGAACAATATTTGAGAGAAATAGGCCTTTTGTGTACATAGAAAAAGTCTTACATCTTTGAGTTCAGCTCATGAAAAATGGGGGCAAAAACAAAAGTGTTGCGTTTATAATTTTGTTCAGTGTATTAGGGGTGTCCTCGACTAAGGATTTTTCTGGTCGACTAGTAGTTGTTAATTTGAAGCATTAGTCGACTAATCGCACGTTTATTAATAAACCATCTAAATCATTATAATGAGCCTTTAATTGCCTACGTAGCCTAATAAGCGCTCACATAAAGCTTGCCACAGCGCACCGGCAGAATAAATAATTATGAATGTGTCAGGGAAAAACAGTAAGGAGATGAAGTCGGCGACACAGACTCATCATCAGTAGGCTAGTGGATGCGCCTGTATGTTTCATATGGATTATATAATCTGAGAATTAGTTTTTCAGTTGAATTGGTTCATTTGTAAGTAGACATTTCACTCTCTATAGATGTCTGTAAGGCAAAGATATACACGGAGTTTCGCGCTCAAGTTCACAGAGACCGAGACGGCAGAAAGCACATACTGTTTGTTTTCATTATTTTACAAAAGCGCGTTTTGTTGTTATTGTGAGTGCACACAAATAAACGTAGAGTCTTTACAGATTCGAAAGATGTATTACTCTTATCTGTATGAACAAAAATTACAGAGTATTTTAAGAGTAAGTGAGCGCACCGGCACCTCCATCTGTCCTGCAGTGAGCGCTAATGTTCAGCTTCCACACTCTACACAGACACTGAGTAGCGCACATTTCTCTAGGTTAACATTAGATTGAGCGGCCACGTAAAGTTGCTAATACTTACATATTTCAGATGATAAGCCATATTTGAGGTCAATGAATGATAGGCGAGTGTTTGGATCTCCTGGCCGGTGTACTGTATTACCACATAGACCAGCCGTGAATGATCTGTCCGTCACGAACTGTGTGACTTCGCCTGTGGATTTAAAAAGAAATATTTCTGCGACTAATAAGATTTTGGTCGACTAACGATTAGTCGACTATTAGGGGGCAGCCCTA
>NW_015547688.1:1142604-1146363 GCF_001515605.1 Sinocyclocheilus anshuiensis
TTCTTTTATAGTCTACTTGCTAAAAATATGAGGCCTCTGAAACATATATAAATGGTTTTGTAAAGTGGTGTCCCGCTGTTAAACCCTTTTTGCCACTAATTGGAACCTTTATTTTTAAGAGCGACCACTTACAGTCACAGCATTAACCTCTACGCTCAGGGCATTAACCTGGGTCTCAGTTTGATGGACATGCACTTCGAATCAGCTCTGAGCAGGGCTCACACAGAGGCTCTGCAGAGATCTTCTTCACATCTCAGTCAACCACGGCAGGTCGCTGCCCTAATATGGGCTTAAAACCCAATATTAATTCTCCTTCCTGTGCTGCTGGAAGCCTGGGCCGTTTGCTTGTTGTGTCTGGGGTGTGTTTGTTTTGGCCGAGGTGCTCCGCCTCGGCTATCCTTTTTATTAACACAGGCCCTAATGCCTTGATTTAATGCACTCTCAGAGGTCAGATATTGTGCTGGCAGCCACAGAACACTTCTTTCCTCCCTGCCCCATTAATAACAGCAAACAAATCAGGGCTGTGCCATATATTTTCTCTCCGGTATATTAGAGCAACTTGGATTTGAGATGTGGACATGTTTATTATGAGAGTAGAGCATTACTCCCATGCAGCTCCAGCCAGAGGGTGCGACTGGGTATGTGTGTGTGTGTTTCTTTATCTCTCGCTCTGACATGTCATTTGTATATGCTCCGTTTCATCTGAAATTACATACAACATTCCCCTATGGCCAGAATGAGTCCATCTTAGATTCATACAATGTGTTTTTTGTCAGGTACATCAATGATTTTATTAATGCACTGTAAGTGAACATGACTCTTTAGAAAAAAGGATCCATTTAGATTCCCAAAGGACCATAAGACAGCTTTATTAAGATCCATAAATAACCTTTATTCTCTAATTCTTTAGCTAATCATTTTTGGAACCATGTTCTAGTGGTTAGAGTTGGCCATCGTGACTTTGAGTCTAGATTATATTTCATTTTGTTCAACGTATGTTCCTCACACATATTCAAAGACCCATGTAGCCACTCAGAAGTGCTTTACTGCACAAAATGGCTGATGATAAGAGGTTTCTTTGCTGAACCTAAAGTGCTGCAAAGAACTGTTGATGAAACTCTATTTTTAAGAGTGAAATAAAATAAATAATATTTTGGCTATTATTTATAGCCAAAATATATATTGGCTATATGTGTCTATGTAGATTCTATAGATCACTGGTAGAGCTTGGTGATAGCAAAAGCAAAGTGCTGGGCCAGATTTATAGGAAACACACATACTGGTAAGTTGTATGCCTTGAATGCATTGTTGCTTTAGATAACAGTGTCTGGCAAATGTAATGTAAATATTAGGATGTAACAGTGACCCTCAGCTTAGTTCCATAGGCATTTGTCTTATTCATTGTCTCAACAGGGATTCACTGAAATTCTTCATAAACTATAAGACATAAACTAAACCAAGTAGCTCCAAGATTAATCACAATGTTATAAACATTGATTTGAAGCACAATTTAAAAATCACAAACAAGACAAAGCTACGAGAAAGTTCAATGGCTGCACAATTTTTTTTTAAGTTTTTGAAAAAAAGCCTCCTATGCTCACTATGGCTGCATTTATCTGATTAAAAAATACAGCATTTTAAAATAACTGTTTTAATTTGAATATATTTTATTCCTGTGATGCAAAGCTGAATTTTCAGCATCATTACTCCAGTCTTCAGTGTCACATGATCCTTCAGAAATCTGAAATCAGAAATTCTGATTTGCTGCTCAGGAAACTTTTATTAGTATCAATGTTAATAAAATTTTGCCGTTTGGAAACTGTGATGCTTCAGCGTTTTGTAACATTATTACAACTTTGCTGTAGTTTTCGAACAATGTACTGCTTCCTTGCTGAATAAAAGTATTAATTATTATAATGTAATATACTCTAATCCTTGTCCTTGTGGGGACTTTTTTTTGCTCTCCATTAGGAAACAAGCTTATAAATCATACAGAATGAAGTTGTTTGAAAATCTAAAAGTGATGAAAGTTTTCTGTGAGGGTTAGGGTATGAGGATAGAAAATACAATTGGTACAGTATAAAAACCATTATGCCTATGAAATGCCCTAAGGGACATTGTGTATGTGCATAGATCTCTGGTCAGGATAGTGGGGAATATTCTCCAGCATGTCTATCAAACATTATATATATATATATATATATATATATATATATATATAAAGCTGAAAACACATTTACTAGTGGCTTTTTAAGGAAGTACATCATTGTTCATGGTTGAAAAGTTTATACATGATCATTAACGATAAATTTCTCTCTGGAGAATATGAATCATACAGTTGCGCTCAAGTTCACGTTCATATAATCAATATGACAACCATACTACCAACTCAATAGCAATTAGCTAATATATACAAAACATAATGGTGGTGGAGGGATGTGTTGTCACAGCAGTGAGGAAAGCAGCCACATATGTATCATCAACTAAATGAGATGATCAAGCTACTTTTGTTTTAAACTCTTAGGTTACTATTACTAACAGTTTATGAGCTCATGGGATTGAAAGGAACATTTATAGGGAAAAAGATGTTAGCATCTGCAGATCGCTGGTTTCCAGCTGGTTTCTTAGTGTTGTTACAGCTGAATGCAGGTAGGTACCTTTGCATCTACAGTATAAAGAACTGCTCTCATCTCTCACTTCCCTTTCAAACTCCAATAATACCTGGACACATTTTTCCCTCTCTCACGTCTTCCTGTTTGGGTAACAGCTGCAGTATCCGAGATTAATGATTAATTAATGCTTTCAGGTTTCCATTTACAATGAACTAAAGCGAATCAAATGTATGTGATTAATTTGCAGCTGCAGTTCATGGTCATTCCGTGCATTCAGCTGCTGTATTGAAGTTATTAAGCATTCACAGGGTGCGGCTGAATTCATTAATGTCCAACTGAACTAAAGCTAATGAGATATAGCAATGTCCAATTCCACTGAAATCCACAAAGATGGTCATATTTACACAGTATATATATATAAAAAAAAAAATAAAGAGTGAAAAAAGGTAGTTCTTAAGGAGTTCATTAGTTCATAATTTCTAGCATTAGAGACTATCTTCTTAGAGTGTTTCCATGACTACAATACTGCTTAATAGAATAGTCTGTAATGAATCACCATCTCATTGTATTCATTTGGCTCAAGGTCTGTGTATTTCTGGTACACAATGTTTCCGTCAGTCTATTAATGAAGAAATGAGCTCAGTCATTCATCTCCAGATGCTGTAATGACTTGTATGTTTAGAAGAATTTGAATCTGTGGCGGATCGTCTCAGCACGTCTGACAGGACGCGTAAAGGTGAATTACCGCCACGTATCCCCAAAAGACTCGCCACTCGACCGGCACATCCAAAGCTTATCCCTGATCTCTCAAATATGACTCAGATTCACCGGGGTGTGACTTTCATCCTAAATAAATGCCTCAGCTCTATATTACTTCTGAGTGGACTTTTATGGGAAGTGGAGAGATAATGCTGGGACGGGACTCTATTTTGTACTGGGACTTGTAGGAATGTACCAGCAATATTACACATGTTGGAAAATCTTTGAGCTTTTTAAGTCTCCAGTCACAAAAGGTGATTCAAATTATTGAGACATTAACTGGTACACCGTCCACGGCTTGCTCCCTTGTGGTGGGCACTAGTGTTGCTTTCGTCAACGAAAATTATGACTAAATATCGTCGTCAACGAACCTTTATCACGTGACGAA
>NW_015547688.1:1146849-1147099 GCF_001515605.1 Sinocyclocheilus anshuiensis
TGTTTACATATGAATAAAAGCCTACATTAAAATCTGTCATATAAATTGGTCTCTTCATTAGAAATTAGCCTACTGATTGCCACCATTGATAGACGCATTTTTGTAATAATATTAAAAATATCTGTATGACACTATATTCTGCAGTTCTTCCCTGCTGTACCGAATATCTATACTTTTCAAATTATCACATCGAAGTTAGAAATTCAAATATTGTGACAAAATTAATTTTGTAGGGTGCCACAAGTTTGTT
>NW_015547688.1:1147214-1147663 GCF_001515605.1 Sinocyclocheilus anshuiensis
ATAAATGTTGTAAATTCAAATCAGAGCGTCTTCCGTGTCTGGAATGGATGTATTCTTGAGTAGTAATATAAACAATAATATAATAAGATAACCTTGTTTGAAATGGGTTTGGCTAAAAGAAAATGTTGGTTGTTGGTTTACTACTAGGTACTTATACTATATTGACTGGGTTAAATAGAATTGCATTTCTAAAAAGAGACTAAAATACAATTTTCATTGACTAAAACTAGACTAAATGTGATCAGTTTTCGTCGACAAACTAGACGAAAATAGTCATGGATAATTCTGACTAAAATAAGACTAAAATGCTCAGACTTTTAGTTGACTAAAACTTGACTAGACTAAAAAGAGTATGAACGTGACTAAAACTAATAAAAACTAAAATGACAGCTTCACACAAAGACTAGACTAAAACTAAAATTAAAACAGGCCGCCAAAAACAACACTAC
>NW_015547688.1:1148184-1151521 GCF_001515605.1 Sinocyclocheilus anshuiensis
TATGTGTACTTCTAACATGTTTGGTTGGTAAAATAAATGTTGTAAATTCAAATCAGAGCGTCTTCCGTGTCTGGAATGGATATATTCTTGAGTTTATAAGGTAACAGTAATATAATAAGATAACAATAATATAATAAGATAACCTTGTTTGAAATGGGTTTGGCTAAAAGAAAATGTTGGTTTCGTCTATACTACTAGGTACTTATACTATATTGACTGGGTTAAATAGAATTGCATTTCTAAAAAGAGACTAAAATACAATTTTCATTGACTAAAACTAGACTAAATGTCATCAGTTTTCGTCGACTAAAACTAGACTAAAATGCTCAGACTTTTACTTGACTAAAACTTGACTAGACTAAAAAGAGTATGAACGTGACTAAAACTAATAAAAACTAAAATGACAGCTTCACACAAAGACTAGACTAAAACTAAAAGTAAAACAGGCCGCCAAAAACAACACTAGTGGGCACTATGTTCTTTTATTCAGCAAGGATGCATTAAAGTATTTTATTGTGTTACAGAAAAATATCTGTTACAAATATAAATGCTGATGAACTTTGTTTATCAAAGAATCCTAAAAAAGATGTAGCATGGTTTCCACAAAAATATGAAGCAGCACAACTGCTTTCCACATAATAATATGATAATAATAAATAGTTTTTGAGGAGCAAATCATCATAATTTATTCGAGTGATTTCTGAAGGATCGTGTGACACTGAAAACTGGAGTAATGATGCTGAAAATTCAGCTTTGCCATTACAGAAATCACATTTTTAAATATATATATTTTTTAAATAAGCCTTGGTGCATAAAAGAACAAAAACAAACAAACAAATAAGCATGTTTGTATGTATCTATGTAAAATCTCCCTAAAATACAAAATTAATTTTAGTAATACAATATAAACCAATACAAGACAGATCTGTCATGAATTTTGAGATTTCATATTACCTGAAGAACTACATTACCCACAATCCTGTTCTCATTAATTTTCTCCACAAGCAAGCTGACTTTTTTAATAGACACAATGCTTTCAATCAAGTTAGCAGATATGCTTTTACACAGTGTTTTTACATGTTGTATATGTAACAACGTTATGCAATTTAATTACAAAATAAATATAACTGTAATCCATTACAGTTATTGAGAAAAAAGTGTAATTTAATTACCGTTACGGTTACACTTTATTTTAAGGTGTCCTTGTTACAGTGTAATTATATGGCTAGGGTTAGGATTAGGGTTCGGTTTAGGGTTACTTGCATGTAATTATGCATAATTAATTGTTATCATAATAGTAAGTACATGTAACGTGTAACAAGGACACCTTAAAATAAAGTGTTACCTAAAAATGCTGTGATTGAAAGGTCAAATTTCTCAAAATGGGGTCAGATGGGGATAAACATAGTATTGTGTATGTGTTTGTTCTCCAAGTCTCCATGTGTTATATTGCTCAGAATGTAATGTGTAACAAGGACACCTTAAAATAAAGTGTTATCACAGATACTTGTACAAATGTTAACGATTACAGAGTTATCAAAAAGTAATCAAATGTAATCAGCTGCATTACTTTAATTAAGTAATTGAAATAGTTACACTACTTATTACATTTTTAATAGGGTAACTTGTAATCTGTTACCTATTACATTTTCAAAGTAACATTCCCAACACTGCTTTTACATTTAGCATTTGGTAGACAGTTTTATCCAAAGCAAAGCGGCATTCAAGGTACACATTATCAATTTTGTTGCTAGCGCCATTGTCTACTGTTTGAGGTACAGGCAAGCTTTTATCACCGGAATATAATATTCGCGGCACTGTTGATGACATGAAGTGCACATGACTCGAGTCTTTTGCTTATCCTGGTCTCCATATTGTTTATACACCATTAGTCTCGCAATGCCTCTCCCCTGCACTTCACCTATGAAAGCAGAAAATGCTGCTGGCTGCTCTCATGCAGCAAACAATGCATCACGCTGTCCATAGAAGAGCGAGCCAGAAAAACATTCACTTTAGCCACAGGACGCCACCACTGATTTTGCCTTTAAAAAGAAAAGCGCGGCTGTCATGAAGCTGAAAGTGATTTAGGCGCATTCAGTGAAATGAGAAGCGAAAAGAGATCAGATTACAGCATGAATATTCACTTGAGTTTACAATTATGGATGTTCTTCCTCTTTTAAGACTGAAGTGAGAACAAAGAGAGAACATTAATTACACACATCAAGTAAGAAATCTTTTTAATGGCTATCAACATCAAAGCTAATGGAGGACTCAAATGGGATCCTCAGAGAATAATCAATTGTGTGAGTGTGTGTGTGTGTGTAAGTGTGCACATCCTGCTCTTTCTTTGTGTCTGAGCGCTCAAGAATTGGCAGAATATATTCAGCTCAATCTGTTATTCTCGAAAGAGTCACGGTTTGCCCAAGGAAAAACAGCAACATGTTGGTCTGTCCCGCTGAATAATCAACATCGTTAGTAATTCTGTTTCCCCCCAATATTAAAAATGAACAGTCTGTGCAAGAAGCGCAGCTCTACAGTGAGGGCTTGCCTTGATTTTCAAGGACCAATCGAAACGATTCGTGGGGCCAGGCGTTCTCTCAAATGTTAAGATGTATAAATTATGCATAAACCAGCTGTTCCAATATTTATTAACATGTATAAATATGCTTGAATGGATATAAAACCCTGTAATCACTGTATGTAATACATGTCTCCAAAAAGAACAGAAACAAATGGGTATCTGCTTATTTATTTATTTATGCATGTATGGTTGTATGTACCAACAGCAAGATTTTTAACATTTAACAGTTTTGTAGATGTATAAGATAAAGTCTTACAACGCAAAACAGCAACAACAGCAACAAAAAACCTGCAGAATTTTGCATTTCTGTTTCCCTTTTGAAGTTTGAACCAAAAAAAAGCCCGGTAAGTTTTAAAGACCACATTGGGCCTTTTTCCTGTTTTGGTGTCAAAATTTAAAATGATAGGCAAAACTTAAACAGTCACGATTCAAAGAATGTGTGTTCTAATTTTATTAATTTATTTAAATTTAAACTTTTTGAATACTCCCAAAAATGACAACATGTTGTTTGCAAAATAATTTGATTAACTGTTTATTTGTTCTGTAGCCAAAATTAATTTATTGAGAAATTAACCTGCGAAATATTTACTTTGTATCAGTAAATATTTTCTTTCTTTCTTTCTCTTTCTTTCTTTCTTTCTTTCTTTCTTTCTTTCTTTCTTCAATGGCAAGATTTTGAGTTAAAGTTTTCTTTTGTACCAATATAATATAAATTCTAATAAATGTGTACGGCCCAGTTTTTACAATACACACACA